>NC_133123.1:7225000-7482500 GCF_033568475.1 Henckelia pumila | reverse complement strand
ACATAAGAAGATTGGAGTTTTCTGTATTGCCGTGAAGCTTTTCGAGAACACTTAAAGATTACACTTGCAAGATTGTTGATCGAAAAACCTTTTGTGGTTCTCGAATTTCGGCAATCAGGATCAATTCCTTTTGGTTTTATCATTTTGCTTTTCGTGATTTTCGTTGATGCCTTGAAGGTTTGAGAGCACTGAAGATTGGTGATCAAAGCTGTGTTGCTCTCGTATTTTGGCATCAAGGATCAACTCCTATCTTGGGTTTTCTTGTTCTACTTTCAGTAGACTTTTAAGGGAGTTGTTTTTATTTATTCTTTATTTTCTCATATGTTTTGATAAAATTGATTTTTGAAATAATTCACTAGTTTTAGGGTTTGTAAAACTCTTTGATTATTTTTTAGTGAAAGTTTTGCCCTGAGGCGCTGCAAGAGTATTTTATACTCTTGCTTAAATATTTGAGTCTAATTTATTTGGTTGTTTATCTATTTTATTCATGCTTTCAAAAATTCTGATGCATGTTAATCAAGGTGTTATTGAAGATGTTGTCAACACCTAGTGATAACATTTGAATCTATTTGTATGCGCAACCTTTTATTACTTTAGTACTTGTGCATATTTACTCTTGAGTATTTTTATTGTTGGTTTGCTGTTAGTATTCACGTTTTAATATTTTTGCTGCATATTGTGTAGGATGTTGTCAACACCTAGTGACAACATATAATTCTGATAATTTTTATGAGCCATGATATCCCTTACAAGTGGTATCAGAGACTACTCTTGATACACTAAGAGCTGATTCTGGATTATTTTTTCAGGAATATTATGGAGTCAACAACAGCAAACTCATTCTTCAAACCTCAAGAATTATTTGAATCGGATTTGGGAGATGACTCGATGTCACTCATCACAAAGAAGTTTGATGATTATCTGAAGAAGATGATGGAGACAAAGAAGATCAATCAGAAACTCAAAGCTCCACTTTTTTCGGCTACTAACAAAACTCTGAAAATAGGCAGGCCTGATCAATCATCAAGAAAGTTTCCTGATCCTTAAAAGCCTCGACTTATGCTGGAAGGAAAGAAAAATCCTACTGTAAAGAAGATTGACACGGTGCATTGTCATGAATGTCAAGGCTATGGTCATTATGCCAATGAATGTGCAAATACGGTTCATAAAGGGATGAATGCATCTTTGTGTGATGAAGAATCTGAAAAAAATGAAGAACAGACAGGAGAAGAAATCCACACTGCCCTATCTGCCCTATTGAAAAGCAAAAAGAAGTTTCAAGTCAATCCTTTAGGTGTTGCCGCAGGTGTTGCCACACCTGGCCGCAACATCTCCCAAAGGTCAGTATGTTTAAATTCTTTTACTACTGATAATGTGTGTAATACTGATGCAGGTGATGAAAGAATGTCTCTGGAAGATGTGCGAATGCAATATGAAGAGTTATATGCTGACTGGGTTGAACGAAATAAGAAGAACACTATTCTTTCAAGAGAAAATTCTGATTTATAGGCTGATATATCAAGACTTGAAGTTATGCTGAGTAAGAAGGATCTGGAATTAAGTCAGGTTAAGGATGAACTCATGAAAGCTAAGGCTACACTGGCTAAATTCAATTCAAGCACAACCAAAATTGATTCTTTGCTCATGATGCGAAGAGATGGAAGGCTGGACTAGGCTTTGAGAACAATAAATTTGAGGTTGGTGAATGTTCAAAAGCTCCTGTGTTTGTCAAAGAAAATAGCTGTCCAGGAAGCTTAACAGAAAATGTCACAACCGATCCTCAAAAAACAGAGCCATAGCCTGCTGCACCTTTAAAGCCCAGAAGGAAAGGTAAGTATGTTTGTCATTACTGTCATAGACCTGGTCATATCAAACCATATTGTTTTAAGTTGCAGAAAGACTATAGATATAGATCTGCACCGAAGGTGTTGCCTAAGGTGTTGCCAATACCTTTCCACAACATCTCCAGAAACAGATCTACTGTAAGACAGGTTTGGGTACCAAAAGCTGATATTCACTGCTTTATGATTTATACTGCTTCGAAAACTAATGTTTCAGGTGCTTGGTACTTTGATAGCGTTAGCTCACATCATATGACAGGTTCTAGAAGGTTTCTCACAAATTATATTGAACAAAAGAGTGGAAAAGTGACTTATGAAGGAGGTTCAAAGGGAAATATTGCAGGAAAAGGCACGCTGAATGTTGATGGGCTCCCTAAACTTCGCAACGTGCTATATGTTGAAGGACTAACTGCAAATTTAATAAGCATTAACCAGCTTTGTGATGACAACTTGCATGTGCAATTTGATAAGAAATTATGCAAAGTTTTTGATAGCTCTGACATGTGTTTGATGACAGGCACGAGATCGTTTGATAATTTCTATCAACTTGGAGAGGAGATGACATGTAGACATTCAAAGGTGGATGAATTTAACCTATTACATCAAAAGTTGAGACATGCAAACTTCAAAAATTTGAAGAACTTAAATCTAAAGAAGAAAACAGCTGAGGATGAAGTTTATGATCTGTTTGAAAATTATGGAAATTTAGATGTTGTCCAAGGTGTTACAACGCCTGTGACAACACCTCCTACAGAATCTCCAAAAACAAAAATTTGAACAATCCACTGCTGAAAATGAGGATGAAGACAATGAGGTCAATGGAGATGTGCATGGAGATATGCAAACCCGAAGGAAAGAAAATGTGAATTATCGAAAGATGTCTGGACTAATTTGCATGAGCTCCACGTTTTCACAGGTAAGATTTTCATGCTTTGTGTCAAACAGTGAACCAAAAAGGTTGGGACTGTATGGATTGTAGCAAGCACCACGTGCATGGTATGGAAGATTAACCAAATACTTGTTCAATCTTGGATTCAAAAGAGGTGAGATTGATAAGGCATTGTTTGTGCAAAAGTCTCAAGGTAATATAACCAGATTAACCAGATTCCTTGCATGGTGGAATTTTTGTGTGTCAAATACAGTATGCTAGAAATCTTGTGAAAAAGTATTTGAATGAAAATTGTAAACACATGCGTACACCAATGAGGTCAAGTAAAAAACTGTCGAGGAAAGATGTTGTCGAAGGTGTTGACAACACCCTCTACAGAAGCATAATTGAAAGTATCTTGTTTTTTGTGCTACTAGGCTAGATATCATGCTTAGTTGAATGTGTACTGTGATAATTCAAGCGTTATTGATATATGCAAAAATCCAGTACAACACTCTCGAACCAAACGCATAGACATTTGACATCACTTCATTAGAGATTTGGTCGAGAAAGGCATGATCTGTATTGAGTTTATTAGAACAGATAATCAATTAGCTGATATTTTCACCAAAGCATTGGATTTCGAGAGATTTTCCAGTCTAAGGAAGTCTCTCAATTTGTGTGCTTTATAGACAGAACTTAGATGTTGTCTGGAGTGTTGCCAACATCCTGCGACAATACTTTTTCATGCATGTGCATCTTTAGGATCATTAGGCATGTTGCATTTATGCATACACTCTGTTTTGTGAAGTGTTTGATACTTTGTAATCATTGACTAGTTTTCACTCAGGATTCTTTGCAAATTGTTTTACAGTTTAATGAAATTTAATTGAAGAAGAGTTCTGACTAAATCACGAAGTAGTGGAGGGATGTTCGTGTATTCCATGATCCCGTCCCAAGTGAAAAGTGATTTCGCAAATTCAGAAACTCAAAATAACAAAAAAAAGGTTCACCATAATAAATTCAATCATCAAATTTGATTGAAAATCAGAAGCAAATAGAAAAAGCTACCTAAAGGGGTCCGTCGAAGATCGTTCCTTTAGTGTGCAGGCTACCACTTCTGTAATAAGAATTTTATGAATGTCTGGAAATCAAAGTTTTTGAGAATCCTGAAGTGTTGCTGGAAGATGTTGCCAACATCGTGAACAACACCTCAATTGTCAACATATTTTTTGTATGTGATTGCATTTTATTGCATTGTTACACTCTGTTTTAGACATAATTAAGACATGCATATTTATTTTATGGTGAATATATCTTGCTGAGAAGTTTGAAGTTCGAAATAAGAAAATTTAGTGATTTGCCCAATCCACTAATATTTCGAATTGTTTTGTGATTGAAAGTGTTTTTAATGGAGTTTATTTCGATGTGGAGTTTCTTTATGGAAATTTTGCAAAAATCAATTGACTTGATTTATTGCCTTAATTCAGAAATTTGTTGTCATAATGATTTCAAACTCCATTTTACCGTTGGCAATTGTCACCACTAGGGAACATTAACTGCGACCGAGTGATTAAGAGATGAAGGGTTTGTTGTTAGTTTTGATCTTATCACCATAATATTTATGGTCTTGTTACTCTTTGCTCACCATCACCACATTATCACTTCTACAAAATTTTGTCGGTCCTTGCATTATTGTCAAATTCTTCTCTTCTTATTCTAACTGTTCAAAATTTTATGGCAGAGAAGAATTTTGATTCACTGATATTCAAACAGAGATGGGCTACAAAGAAGATGTTGAGCCAGATGTTGATGTTCTCTAACAACATCTTAGAGGATGATTTTTTAAAATTGAGATATTTGATGGTCATTTTTACTGCTGTTGATCCATCCCTTGCATTCTCTGATGAAGGCTCTGAGGAATCTGCCTCAAAATAAAATGTTGCATCAAATGTTGTTGACATTCCTGCTGACATCTTAGATGAGGAGTATTTGAATATTGTAGAATTTTTCAGAATTCGGAATTTGCTGGCTACTGTCACAGTTATTACACCTTTATGTTGGAATCCAAGGTTGCTGTTTCTGCAGAAGATGTTTTCTGAAGGTGTTGCTGACACCCTGGACAACACCTTGGATGAAGACTATCGAGTAAACCAATCTTATTCCTCTATATTTTTTTACTGAGAATGTTGCAAACGATTGGCAACACTATGCCAATTGTGATTTCTTTGAGGACCACATCATTGATTTGGAAGCATATGGCGCACAAAATCTGGTAAGAATTTTCCAACTCAGAAATATGCTCTCTACTGTGACATATGCTACTCCTTACTGTAGACCTATGGTCTTGGAATTTTACTGAAATTTGACTAAAGCTGTGCCGAACCCTCTTTCGCAAAATTTGGGAAAACTCATGTGAGGGTTCATATTTTTCGAGTTTAGTCCTACTGTGTTTAATGGATTTTTTAACTCACTCGAGGTGGAAGAAGATGTGCAGCCTGATCTGATAAGATAGCTTATGTTCTTTACAAGACTGCAATCAAGATTTGGACTCCGTTCACAAATTCCACGTTTGTCACCAATCATCAAGCTGGTGTGATGTTTGCTATAGGAAGTGGAGCATCTTTGAACTTTGGAAAGCTTGTGTTTTACTACAGTTATGCAATATGCAAACTGTGGGTTGATATCTTACATGCTCCTGTTTCCTTCTGTGATATTTGTTGTGCTAGTATCTCAATAGTTTGAAAAAGATGATGATGAGCCTTTATCTGCTTTTGTTCTGAAGCTTGCACCTACATTACTTAGAGGTAACATGAAGTTGGACCTACCTTGGTCAGAAACAGGTGCTGCTGCAGATATTGTGGCAGATGTTGCCAACACCTCCCCTGACACTGCCATATTTGTTCCTCTTACTTAAACAGCTGGATTCTATCTTTATTCAATCCAGATGCTGCATGTTGAACAGAAGATTTTACATGCCAAAGCAGACATTGCTTACTATAAAACTCGTCTATTTTCATATCGATTTTTTCTTGGTGTAGGTACCTCTTCTGGACAAAAAAGGGGGAGAAAATGTTGAATTCGGTGGCTCTAGATCTGATGGAGAAGATAGTGACTCTGACTCTGATGGAAAAGAATCTAGTTCTGGCGAAGCAAATGATGGATTGTCACAGAGCAATAAGTTTTAGTTTTTTGTGGTTTAAGTTTATTTTTGCTCTGCTCTGATTTGTCTTATGTTTTTTGCTCTGATCTGGTTCTAATCAATGTTAGCATGTTTGATTATAACTCTCTGATTTGTTCTTATAAGTTTTTTTCTGCTCTGACTTAGGTGTTGTGAGGAGATGTTGGGAACATCCTCGACAACATCCAAGCTTTGACTAAGGGGGAGAATGTATTTTCGTATTCAGGGAGAGAATTGATATTCAGGAGAGCTGTGATGTGTGCTGAATTGATTAAATGTGTTTTGTAATTTACTTCTGAACATGTATTAAGTCTTTTCTGATCTCACCAAGTGTTGTGTGTAGGTGTTGCCAACATTCTTGACAACACTCAGAATTGAAGATCAAATTCAGGGAGAGAACTGATTTGAGAAGTTTGAACTCAGGAGGAGGTCTGAGAATTAATATTCAGGGGGAGTTGCTGATTTTCTTTTAGATGTTTTGTCTAGAAAGGCAAAAAGGGGGAGATTGAAAAAATAAAATCCTTGATATTTTTTCTATATTGTGAAAGATTTATTGTGGTGTTTTGCGTTTCTTGGATTGATACTTTTTCTTATCTAAGTGTTTGAGATATTTTAAATAGGAATTATTTTATTATAGAATAAGATACTCATATATCTTAAAGAGCTTAAATATTTACTTGATTATTTTGTATGGGATATTATGCACTTATCATAATATATCTTTATCTCCTAACTTAACATTATTTCCTTATCTTTGTAGATTGGTTCAAGTTTGAAAGGAAATATGATTAAGCCTTTTTGGAGATAAAATTGGAAGACATTCACGCTTAAATAGAAGAAGAGCGTAGAGATTCAGACGGCGTGCAGAACGTAGTGCAGAATAGAGCGAGCGAGAGCAGAGAAACACATATACTGCACAAGAGAGAGTTTCACGTCAAAAATTCAGAGACTCATTAATGAGAAATCAAGAGCTCTGAATTACATAAGAAGATTGGAGTTTTCTGTATTGCCGTGAAGCTTTTCGAGAACACTTGAAGATTACACTTGCAAGAGTGTTGATCGAAAGACCTTTTGTGGTTCTCAAATTTCGGCAATCAGGATCAATTCCTTTTGGTTTTATCGTTTTGCTTTTCGTAATTTCCGTTGATGCCTTGAAGGTTTGAGAGCACTGAAGATTGGTGATCGAAGCTGTGTTGCTCTCGTATTTTGGCATCAAGGATCAACTCCTATCTTGGGTTTTCTTGTTCTACTTTCAGTAGACTTTTAAGGGAGTTATTTTTATTTATTCTTTATTTTCTCATATGTTTTGAGAAAATTGATTTTTGAAATAATTCACTAGTTTTAGGGTTTGTAAAACTCTTTGATTATTTTCTAGTGAAAGTTTTGCCCTGAGGCGCTGCAAGAGTATTTTATACTCTTGTTTAAATATTTGAGTCTAATTTATTTGGTTGTTTATCTATTTTATTCATGCTTTCAAAAATTCTGATGCATGTTAATCAAGGTGTTATTGAAGATGTTGTCAACACCTAGTGACAACATCTGAATCTATTTGTATGTGCGACCTTTTATTACTTTAGTACTTGTGCATATTTAGTCTTGAGTATTTTTATTGTTGGTTTGCTGTTACTATTCACGTTTTAATATTTCCGCTGCATGTTGTGTATGATGTTGTCAACACCTAGTGACAACATCTGATTCTGATAATTTTTATGAGCCATGATATCCCTTACAGTAAAAAAATATATACTCATTTCGTCCTACTAATTTTGGCTTGTGTGTATTTTCAAATATATATTAAGAAAGTATTTGAAAAACTAATTTTCTCATTTTGCCCTTATTAAGTGAACTTTTAATAAAATAAAATAATTTTACATTTTATGAATTTAATAGGGATAAATTGGTAAAAGATTAGTACAAATGATATTTAATATGAAACTATACTATATAATTGAGAAAGATAAAAAAAATAAATGTAGTTTAAATAAGCGAGATATAGAGAGTATGATTATAACTAAGTTTCATGTTAATGTTTGTACTGCAGTATAATACTTGGCTAATATAATCAATTAATATTAATACTTATGAAATCGTAAAAATTTACGTGACAAAAAGTAGAAAAACACTACACTCAAATCGATTTTTATGTCAGAAAAATTATTCTTATATCTAAGTTACTTAAATCCTTGAAATATTGAGTATAAAAAATTTTAACTTGTTTAAAATATGATTGTTCATCCTCTAAAAAAAAAATATTTTTCTTCACATTATTTTTATCTGCTCATATTTTTTTTTCAAATAATATATTTAACATACTATTCTTAGAAATTATAAATTAATTATTACACTCCATATATAAATATTTTTTATGATATGTAAAACAACATGTACTTTATATGTATATCAAATTTAAAACAACTCGATTGGATTACTATTGAAGAAAATTAAGCAGAAAACATATTAATGTCTTATCAAGGCATTGTCGTATAAAATAATGGTTGAAAAACTAAAGGTAATGAGATTAGACGACATAAAATTATTCTCTTCGTATACTTGATTAGAGGTTCGAGAAATATTAATATAATATATCTAGACTATAAACTATGTTAGCGATAACAATAGCAAAATTAAAAATAATTTATTTCTATACTTATAATCTCGAATATGAAGAAAAAAAAGATAATTTAAAATAATGTCACCAGCTAATACTGTAAGAGTTTTTTGACCAAAATATTACAAGATTTGAACAAATTAAAATATAAAAAAAAGTTTGGATTGACTGTTGCACATTATATGAATTTGGTTTCTGAAAAAAGATATTTATCACAT
Organism: Henckelia pumila; assembly: GCF_033568475.1. Classification (NCBI taxonomy): domain Eukaryota; kingdom Viridiplantae; phylum Streptophyta; class Magnoliopsida; order Lamiales; family Gesneriaceae; genus Henckelia; species Henckelia pumila. Next base: position 7,473,784 of record NC_133123.1, on the reverse strand, counting down.
ATTAATATGTTAGATTTTTTAAAACAAGAGTTTGATAAACTTATGAAAAAAATATGTATATACATATATATATATATATATCATTAATTAAATAATTATTTGTATAATTGAATTAAATACTCTTAGTATATATTTGTATATACTATAACACACAGAGTTTATATTATAAAAATATTATTTTTATTTTAATATTTTTTGTTAGGATATTGATTATTTTTTATACTAAATTATTATCTAATGTATATTTAAATTTGATTATCGAAGCCAAACAAATAAATTTATTCAATAAACTGAAAAATATATGTAATAAAAATTTGAATATATTATTATGTATGACCAAGATGATTGAGAATCAAAGCAAGTCAAGCTACATCAATTGTCTTATGATTATCATGGTTTACCAGAGAAAAAATAATACATGATTTATATTTAATTTATTAATAGAATATCAACATTCATTTCCAAATAAAGCTTTTAAATAAAGGAAAAATAGTTTTTTTCACTAACTTATTTACTTTTAGGATCCGGTCCACTAAGTTTTCAAAGTTTGATTTGATACGCTAAATTTTAATTCTCGGCAATTATTGGTCTAATTGGTAACGTAACACTGGAAAATACTGATTTGTAATAAAAAACTACTGACATGACGTAAAAATACTGAGATCAAAAATTGTTGAATTATCACGTCAACAATTGGACTAACAATAGTAAAAAAATTAAATGTTAGTGCACCAAAACCAAATTTGACAACTCAATGGACTAAAACTCAAATTTGGACAAGTTAATGAATCAAAAAATCATTTATCTGAAATAAAGTACTATTTTTTACTTAAAAATCAATATAAATAAAATTATCATTTAACATAAATTATTGATGACGTTTGAGATTTCGTACGTATTGTTTAAAATATTAATCGAGTCATATTATTATCATTAACTATAAATTTTGTTAAAGCGAGAAGCGTTCGTCATACAATTAATATCGAAGTCAAGGTTATGGTTTCGATTCACATTGATTGAAAGCACAATAATGGATAAGATGATTGTTTGAGTGCAATAATTGTCCTTCTCCCGGATTGAACAATTGAAACATGTGTTTGTTTGTACACTCTTATACGATTTAAAAGATTTGAGTTGCACAGTTACCATCAACTATAGCTTTTAATAACAGATAAATCACTTGATCCTACAGTTTGCAACAAATATATATATATATATTACGCTTTTCAATAAATATACAACATATGTTATTGCTTTAAAGTTGTCAGTTAAAAAATAAATTAAACTCAATGTATAAACATATAATATCACTAAAAAAAACGTTGATAAAAAACCGACAAATATTCCAAAAAAAGTAAAAGACGTAATATTCCCGCTTCACATGCTAATTGGATATTGAATCATAGTGACTGAAGTTTAAAATTGCCAGCAAAAAATATAACACATGATTTTAATAAAAATAAACATTTGAAATTTGATAACTTCGGTCTCAATCAAATAAAATTATAATTACGTGCTACCACGTACATTTTTCTAGTAAACATAAAATATATGTAATCTTTTAAATGGATGATCGGAAGAAAATTAAAGATTAAAATGAAATGTAGAAACTTAATATTATCCATCATAATATTAACTAATCATTAATTAATTTATTCCATGTAATCAGTTCCATTTCACTATTGAATAGAAGACCCTTTAAAAAAAAGTGAAGTGAAATATTGAATGAGAATTAAACATTATTTTCTTAAAACTATTTTAAAATTAAATAACTTTTTAATCACTATTTTAAAATTATTGTCTCTATTATATATAATAATGTATATGTGTGTGTGTAATTTAAACAAAATTAATTGGTCCGCTGGAGCATGGCTTGATCATATAATATACTGTCTCTTCTGTTGAAGCCCCTTTCCCCCGCTCCCGCAAAAGATAAGAAAATGACATTTTCATAAAGAAATTGAAAGTGAAAGCAAAAATTAAAACTATATCAAAATCAAACAAATTAATACAGCACTGGCCCTGATCATGAAAAACTTGCCTAGCTGGCTGCCATGGAAAAAATGTACTGATATTTCAATTTGTTCCAAAGGTTTATGCAGACAAAAATGGATTTCATCTACATTAATTCTTAACTATGTATACCCCTTATTTCTTCCCAAATGAAATAAAACTAATATATTCACAATCCAACAAGATCTTATAAATTTTCATCAAAGAAATTTACCGTGGAAATATAATATTATTTTCAACGTAATTATTCTGTAAATAACAATTCACAATCATATTTTAGAGCATTTCCGAATATAAGAATGAAATCGAATGATCTCAAAATAAAAAAAAAAAGGATGGAATCAGAATAAAAACCCCATTTACTTTCCTGCTGCACACAAACACACATGCATGCGCAGTCCAGTGCAAGTCGATCGAGTACTCTCAAAAATATTTCTTTTATTTCTTTGGGTTAATATTAATAGCTTAACTGATTCGATCCAAGTGCTACTACTCACTAATCATGCTAAAATTTGTACACAACAGCTGCCTAAAAGTAACTAAAAAAGCCCAGCAAAACTAAATTACAAAAGGGGTTATTCTACAAAAACAAAAACCAAGAAATAAACTTCATGAGATTACAATTAATATATTTTTCTAATGATACTTGTCTTCCCAGCAAAGAAGCATAGTAATGCACATTCTCATTATGTAAAGCTTTCCTCTCATCTGTCTCACCATTCTTTTCCACTTCCCGAATCCCTTCGCCATATATAATTTCTATCTTCTGATATGCAATTCTTGATCTATCCTAAAATATGACACTTTCCTAAGTGTGTGTGTGTGTATATATATAGAAGAAAATGCCACGACTTTGAATTGGATCCAAGTCATGATTCAGCCATTGTGGGGACACTTTGTACCCTCTCAGTACAGGAACATCATGTATCGGACCAGTGAGTCTTCTTTTCACATTAATTATATATTTCCAATTTCAAACTTGATTCAAACAATCCAACTTAATGTATCAATCAATACTCCCCAAAATATATATATTATTTAATATATGCTGTCTTTCCTTGTAGAAACATGGCGAAACTGTAAGATCCGTCTCATTAAATTGATCTGTTTCTAAAAGTTATATATAAATATATAAAAAAAGTTATACATAACTTTGTGAGGATCAGTATCTGCCGGCAGCTGGTGAATTCCAACCGTGTGATTTAGTAGTTCCAGCTAGTTCAGTTCTGATATTTGTTATGTTTTCTAGCTTGGACATAATTATTACATTTCCAGGTTTTCAAGATACTAGATAGATATATGTAGGGCCTTGTAAATTTTGGGACCATTTTACATTTAACCAGAGCCTCAAATGAGATGTCTAGGGTCCATCTTTATGAGTCTGCCACCTAATCTTTAGCTCAACATAAAGTACAAATAATGTCATTATTCTCCATTTCATGTAAAAAAAAATTCTTGGAGGCATGATTTTTGTTTTCATCTTGAAAGCCAAAATAAATTGATAAGATGATGTTATCTTGAAAGTTTTTTTTGTCAAGGCTATAAAATAGTATACATACTCCAAAATTTTATTATTACAATATTAATTACATCGTTTCAAATTGAAGATTGAAGCTAGCTATAGTAGGCATGAAGTTTGGATTTTTGCGGAATTTATTGAAACCTCATTTTTCAGGTTCCCAAATAATGCCATGCAAAAGAGTAGCAGAGAAAAGTTCACACAACAACATGATCATATCTTATCTCTAGTTAAAGCAAAAGAATCAAAGATAAGATCTTTATCAACATAACCTAATCGAAGTGGACCTGCAACACTGCAGCATTGACATATCTATATGTAGACATGTACACACACAAAGAGAGAAATATCTAGCTAATATAAGGCCAAAATCCCTTGGTTACTAATTCATCAATGGGGACAACTTCTATTCCTCTAATAACCAATACATATTAAGGGACATTATAATCAAGGATCAATTCATCCCATGTTAGAAAAACATATGTTTTGAAGAAATCGAAGTTATAACTTTGATATAACAGTTCAAACATCACGATTTAATTGAAGATTAAGATAGTTCGTGGTATGACAGACAGATATGAAACGGGTCGGGTCTGGGAAAATGATTGAGAGGCAAAATTCAATAGTTTAGGCATTTTCTGTGACAAGTACAATAATGGACACAAAAGTAGGCTTATCTCCAATTCAATTGCGTGATGTGACTAACTGAAACACCACCATCACAATATTCCCCCTTTAAAGTAACAAACTTAATTAATTTATAATTTACTAATTATTTAATATTAAGCCGTGCCGACGGTTCAGATCTAATTAATCATCCACTGACGTACGTTGGATCAATGTGGGTGGGGTTCTAGCCCTACAAGATATTTTCTCTCCATTCGTCGGCCCGACGGACATGAAAGTAAAATAAAATATTTAATGGTCGGGCCCTGAAATCGAATAAATAATTTCCATAAATCTAATTAATTCAAAACTAATTTGAGTCGTAAAAAAATCTGGGTTCCGTTAGTTACATTACTACGTTGTTGGATGAATTTCTTGAGGTTGTGCTTGGATAAGGATATTTGGATTTGAGAAAAGATTTCAAATTAATGGATTTGAAAATCATTCATTTGAATCCTCTTTTTTATTAAATCTCTTGTTTGGATGAACATAAAATTTCAAAGTGAATTTTAAATTCATTGATTTGAAATATCTTGTTTGGCTAAAAAATTTAAGAATTTCAAATCTTAGAAAAACATACTTTATTATTCTTTATATATTTTGAAATTAAAAAAATATTATTATTACAAAATAGCCATGTTCAATTTAAAAAAATATAAATTTAAACTTAATTTATTTTTATTGGATTAAATACTAAATTTACATAATAAACTTTAAACAAAATATTTATGTTTTTCAAAAATAAAAATATATAACTTATAATAATATTAAACTTCAATTTCTTTTTCATCATACTAGTAACATAAAAAAATATTTTTCGTCCAATAACTCTACAATAAAATCAAAATTTAGTAATATATATTAATCAAAAAAATTATATTAACACATATCCAATATTCAAAAAATATATTTTTAAATTAAAATAATTATTAAATTAACACAGTAGCCATATGCAACACAAAATAAAATAAAGTTCATGTCTTATTTATTTAAATAGACAAGAACATGTATATAAATAAATATTTAACAAAATATTAACATTTTTTTCACAAAGCAAACATATAAAATAAATATAGCATTCATCCTCATAAGCTAAAATATCAAATCCAAATTCTAGAATAGTCATGAGTCGTAACAGCAAAACATCAACAAAAAAACATCTAATCTAACTTGTTAGTTTCTAAACAAATACAATAATCACGAGTTAATGAGAAAATGCACTCATTTTCTTTTCTCCTCATCCGAAAGTGCTTTTAATAATCTAAAATTTTCAACGTCACCATTCATCAATTTTTGGATCGTCTTAAATCTTTCGATGTCTGTAATTCCAGTTATGCTAGAGACAACCTCGTGTATTTCAATATCGCTTGGTCTTTATTCCTTCTTCTTGCTCACCACGAACTCTTGAAAAGATTTTGCGATCATGCCAACAACCTCAACCAAATCATCTTTTTTCGCTTTCTTCCTTTTATTGGATGATGAACCCAATGAGTTTGAATTTCGTGATCGTTCATGTGTGGAGTTCATCTTATTTTCTTCATCCTTCTCCACCATTTCGACTATATGGATAGGCATAGAGGTGCCAAGACATGAAGACAATATCCCGAATCCTTACGAAAAAAGTGGTGCTTCGATGTTTTCTGCTCCATCGTCTAAATTCTTGTCACGCGGGGCGTTTAGGTTTAATGTGAAAGAGAAGCATAACGAAACCACTTGAAACACAGTGTGACATTAGACTCATAGCAAGACACTGAGCCATTCTTGGAAGACAGAAGTCGAGTTACCATGCTCAGAGATGCAACAATGATACTGAAACCTTTACAGTTGAAAGGCGCGTTGCTAGATAGAAACCATGCTGCAACAAGACCAGAAATCGTGGTTTGAGAAAATCGAGAAAAAGGGATGCATTTTTGTTTCAAGAATGATAGAACAAGTATAGGGACTTACTTGTAAGTGGACTTATCGCGAGTGGAGAAAGCAAACTTGCAATGGATTGAACACATATAAATTAAATTTGTGGTACTTTCATGGTTTAATACAAAGAACTAAAGGAGAGTGGTTCCATATGGTAACTACGGTTTATTGAGCACAGAGTTATGCAGATTAGAGATATTGGTATACTTTTTTATTAACTGAAATCTTCACTCGTCATAAGCTAAATTCCACGATTCCTCACCACGCATGAAAGCGAAATCCAAAATATATGTGTGGTATTGGAAATTACATGATCCAAACATTAATTTTAGTTTGAGATTTGCTCCTGAAAATTAAGTATTTGGTAGTGGAGACTAACCTGATCTGCTGAGTTTGATGCCTTTGATATAACTGCATAAGTCTGTAAACATAAAGTGAAAATGAATGTGGACATCCTTAACTAGGGATGGCAATGGGACGGGTCGGGAATGGGTATGTCTTCCTCATCCCCGTCCCCGAATTCAAACTTGATCCCCATACCCGCCCCGATCCCCATTAATTATTATCGGGAATTCCCCGTACCCATTTCTGCGGGGACCAAATCCTCATCCCCATACCCATACCCGAATATATATATATATATATATATATAGAGTTTTTTTATGGTGCCCAACTCTATATGCCCAACTCCATGCCCACCATGTACAATATGTGATAAGTCAACTCATCAATTGTGTTGGTCAACTCACATATTGTACATGGTGGGCATGGAGTTGGGCATATGAGTTGGGCACCATAAAAGAACTCTATATATATATATTATAAATAAATTTTATTATATAAGAATATAAAAATTATTATTCAATTTTATAATAAAATACCTAAAATATTTTGGGTCGAATTTTTTATTATAATATTAACTTTTAAAATTAATAAAAATATTTTAAAAACAAAATATTTCTATAAATCAAAATTATTATTTTAAAGAAAATACTATGTATCAAAAATGTATTAAGATTATATATTGTTTCTAAATTTATCAAAATAAGTGATATATATATATATATATATTTAGACTAATATAAATATTTTATATGTGTACGTAACATGAATGAGATTCAAATAATATTTTTATGTTATAAAAATCTACGTTATCATAAACGTATGTATTATATATAATGTATAAATATATATATAAACAAAATAATAAGAATACTTTTAATTTTAATTTTTTAATAATATTTTAGATTTAATAAAATTTGATAATTAAAATATTTGTATATTATTATTATTATTATCGGGGCGGGTTCGGGGATGGAGATAGCATCTCCATACCATACCCACCCCAATATGTTTTGGACATTTTTAAAAATCCCCGAACCCGAACCCGTACCCGAAAATACTCCGCCAAACCCGTCCCGTTTCGGGTTTTCCCCGCAGATATCCGAACCCGCGGGGAAAATTGTCATCCCTATCCTTAACATTAATTTTTTTACCAAATACCAGAGTTAGAAATAAAATTTCAAGTATCGTATGCAATATAGAAGCAACCACAACAAATAACTGTGAAATATAAATTTTATAAGTTATAACTAATATAAACTTGAAACAAAGAAAATAGGACGCACCCATGGTGCCCATGCCAAGACATATAGTAGACCCCGCACGAATAAAGCTCCCCATTAGACTATTTTCTTTCAGGCACAAAATAATAATAAGCATTATCTGCTGAATTTAAACCCACAATTTTTAGCATTGTGAGTACCACATTAACTTACATATGCTACAGATGCGAGCAAGGCTGCAGATAGGATCACTTTTTCTCCTACTAATGGGTAGAGTATAGGCAGAACTAGAATATTGAAGCATGCGACGAAAAAGATAGAGATAGAAATAAGCTGAATTATTTTCATTATCAGAATCAAAGAAACAAAAAATTGGAAGAGTATCACTAAGTACCTGAGAAAAAATCGACCCTACTCTCACCATCATTAAGATTTTTGATAATTGGTTTTTGTTAAAACCAAATGTGAACTTCAAATAGTACTGCAAATTTAAGGAGACAAAATTCAAATAATTTTTAAGCATCCTTCCAGTAAATCAAATTATTTACATTGCAAACTTACAGAATTTATTTATACAACTTTTATTTTCACGCCGATCATAGAGAATGACAGATTTTTCGGTGTTATGATCACAGTTTATAGTATCCAATTCCACAATTTCTAGTATATATCCTAACAGATGCTCGAAATAAAATATTCTTTTGCAACTATTGTCAGACAAAAACATAGACTGAATGAAATTAAACGGCATCACTGGCGAAATATCGGCCATTTCAGAGTCTGAGACATACCAACAGGACACTGCTGATTCCAAAACAAGACAAGTAACCCAACAAGAATTGGCATTCACTAAGGCATAAACTCGTTCAAATGGTTGACAAATACCAAATATCTTCAAAACACAAATGTCAACCATGTTGAATTAAACTTACCCCGCTGTGTATAACTCGATATGAGCTCTAATATCAAACTTAAAAATCCAAATACACCAAAGTTTCAAACAGATACAGACCACTTATACTCTTCCATAAGAAAACATAAAAAGCTCAAGAAACGTGATTAGGAAATAAAGAAAAACAACGAAGTGCAATGCACTTATAGTCTATTGTATCGTAGAGAAAAATGGATTCCTTTTCGCGAACAAAAATAAAAATAAAACTTCCAAATAAAAGTACCTCTTCCACAGATTTTTCACGAAGACGCTCGGAAAACATCAACGCCTTGATATGAGACTGAGCTTCGCCTAATTCCCTCTCCTTATCTGCAAACCACCGGTGGCCAGAACCTTCGGTGGTGTCCCGTGCCCCTTCTTTCCACTTGTCCGGTGTTATTATATCGAAAGCGTCTTCTCACCTGCTGACAAACACATAAACGATCACAAATCCCCAACCTAAAAAAAACCCTAAATCGTATAATCCACAAATATTGAATATTTGTTCAGGAAAGATAAAAAACATCATCAACCGCTGAGGTGAGAGCGATCCGAAGAAACGAGATAAGAGAGAAAGATAGCAACGTCTGATGGAGAAACGAGAGAAGAGAGCAAGGAGAAATTTCAAATGAGCCGATACAAGAAAGGATTCAAAATCCTTAATTTATAAGGCTTAAATCAATCGGCCAAATAAACAGATTTGAGATATCAAATTTATGGGTTAGCCAAGTGTATGTAGTGGATTTGGGCTGTGAATTTGAAATCCAAATCAGCCCAAATCCACTTATCCAAGCAGTGCCTGAGAGTTAATTGTGTATGTGGATTTGGATAATTTTCTCATTGAACTATCTTTTTAAGGTTGAGTTTAATTTGCACAAATTCATAATTTTAATATGGTATCAGAGTCAGATTCATCATTATATATTGGATGTCATAATGCATGGGTCATCCACTAATGTCTCGTGTGAGGATGAAGAGGTGTGTTAGTTATCCTATTTAGATTAAGTAACTGAGAGTTGTATTTATAGACTAGACAGTCTTCCCCCATGATCTAGTTTTTGGGTTGAGTTAAGACAAATATATAATCTTAACGTGGTATCAGACACTAGGCTAATAGTTATGTGTGGACTGCCCTACGAGCCAACCGTTAATTCTAATATTAAAATGTTATTAGAGTCCAGATCAACCGTTTCGTTTGAGTTGAGCCTAAATCCTTAATCTTAACATGATATCAAAGTCCAAATCGACTGTTATATGTTGCACTGCCTTAATGAGCAGGGGCGGGGATCTACATAGGACCCGAGGGGGGCCACGGCGCCCCCGAAAATTTTAAAAACAATTAGTATTATATATCAATTTTTATTAAATGTGTATATATATTTTAGTTATCTATCCAACCTTACGTTAGGCATTTAGCCTAGATGGCATGGACTTATCTCCAAAGCTTAGAAGACCACGATTCCAATCCTCTTATGCAAATTTCAATTTTTTTATTTTATTTTTTTGGGCTCAAGGATTTATTTACACATCTTCAATTTTTTTAATTGGGTTAGTTTTAATGATTGAGCAATAATGTCTATTATTAAGCTTTATTTAAATTGAAGTATTTTTTCTTTTATGTAATGACGTTAGTCGTTGATATTTCTTATAAACTAAAAGTTTTTTTTAATTAAATTTTATTTTAACTCACTTTTTAGTACTGAAAAAAGTCTAAAAAATTACTTTAAAAAATATACTTCTCAACTTTAATTTACATTTTAAAAATAAAATGACTCAAAAAATTAGGATTTTTATTAAGTTCAAATTTAATTTCGTCAATAATGGCAGATCTGTGTGGATATCGAACAAAAATTTATCAATTATTTTTCTTTATATATATTTCAAACTCAAACAAAAAATTTTAGAAAAATAACGCATATATCACAAGTCAAAAGAGCGAAAATAATAGTAATCGCTGAAAATTGGTAGCTCCAACAACACCACACATTGTCGTCACTTAATATCCCTCAAACCTTATATCCTGGATCCGCCCCTGTTAATGAGCCCGTTAATATCATAAAAACTTCACGCTCCAGTCGCTTCATGCACGATGTGTTAGTTGTCCCACGTCGACAAGATTAAGTCCTATATAGACTTTGACAATCATCTTCTTTTTAGTTAGCTATTAAGATTGAGTTAATCCTCCTCCATTTAGATTTTAGCTAGTTATTGAGACTGATTTAAGCTCAAGTTCATGGTCTTAAAAACTGGTTGGTTCAAATTTATCGGGGTGATAGATACTGAATTGGTCCTGGTTCAACCTGACCCTCCCCATGCATGCATCCCCTGTAACATACATATAGTCAACCTCAACTTTAGATCTCTAGTACGTAATGAGGGTCGGCACTAAAGAACAAATCCCACAAATAAAAAAATAAAATAAAATTTTGAGATTTAAGGCATGCATGATATATGATTGTAAAATGTTGTAGAATATATAGACGATCTAATTAAATGTTAGATATAGCATGTACAACGATATCCCATTTTGTCTACTTGTCTTCCATTTATAACATTTTATATGGAAATTGGGGGTCAGCAGAATCTGTAATTTATATAAATCTTCGTCCTTATGTTTGGCCGTCTTTGTATATATTCTGCATATTGCTGGCGGATCCATAGACATTCAGCAAACTCCACATTGCCAATTTTTATTTTATTTTTTTACGGGCAAAAAAAAAAACAAAAAAAAAAACTATGTAGTAGATGATAAATTTAATTGATTTTCTATTACTATATATATACTAGCGAATGCAGCACACATACAACACAATTTTTTTTTATTTTTATGCATAAATTAAATTTAAATGAAATACATGAATCTTCTTATTGGACTGGACACTTCCCTCTCTCAAATGTGAGTTGAAGTATTGAGAATTAAATTGGAAAAATTTTTTGTGTCGACATGTGAGGATGTTTATGTTTTATTTAATAAAGAAAAAAATAATGCGGCCGGATAAATAGGTCTCTTTGGTGGGCCACAAGTCCAACGTGAAGGTTTTCACTCATCAATCCAAACTCCAATGGCCCGATTTACATGGGCTTTGTGACTTCTCATTGTGTTGGATCCTTCGTATTGTTGGTCCTGGGCTAACAAATTTGGATACATCTGGCCCATTAGTTTAGGACTGCTGTTGGGTGTAAGACCAAATCTTTATAATCTATGCAACCCATTAAATGAAGTATCTCAAGCAGGGTGTATTCCAATTAATTATATTTAAATTCGAGTTCGATTCGAAGTTTGAAAATTTTGAATATTTTGCCTCGAGCTCGATTCGAATGAAGTCGGCTCGAAATATTCGAACATATTCGTAAACTTTTCGAACTATTGCTCGGATATTGAGGTTAAAAACTTCGTTCAAAATGTCCGAAAAAGATTCGAAATTCTAGATATATTTATATCATTATTTTATATTAATAAAATATTACGGGCCGCTAACTATCAAACAAAATAATTTTGGTTCGAACTCGGCTCGAAAAAAAATTTAGGTTCGGTTCGAATTCGATAAATTCGAATGCGAAACAAATATTTATAGAATCGACTCGAAATCCTTGTGAAACGATTCGATTCGTTTACACCCCTACATTCTCAAATATAAGTAAATTGTTAAAAATAGATCTCATCAAATAAAACAGACTATTCGTAATTTAATTGGTATTCACTATTAACTTTTATGTTACGCTAGGAATTTGGTTTTTACATGCTTTCATAATTTAATTATTTGAATTTATATAAAAGGGAACAATATGCGTACACCGTGAGAGTTATATAACAAATACTCTTACGCAAGTGTAATATTGAAAAGAATTTTAATTTCATATTATAACGCCGAAGTGGTTAGTATAAGATAACAAAAATTTATCATACTATTAATTCCACACAATTTCCACATAAAACCGTTGTAAGACTATTATCATTAACACTGTCGATATTCATAAGTTATTCATATTGCACACTATGTGTGCATATTATATAATCTATACTAGCCGCACTGCACACATATAGCGTATGTATTGTTATATATAAATATTATGTTATGTGTGTATATAATATAAATTTATATTTTCAAGTATTTGATTTTATTTTTTTGAAATTTGATAATTTTGTGGGTTTTTTTTTAAATAACAAATTAAAAAAAAAACATATCAAGAGACCACCAAGATGCTCTTACTTTATATATAGTATAGATATAAATACTAATGTCATTTAGCACATGATACATACATATACATCAAATTTGTTAATGTTGAGTAACGTTTATGTAAAATATTTAGACATTATATTTAATAAAAAATTAAATTAATTTTATATTATGAGTTATATCATCGATTTAAATGGCAAAATATACACAAAGATATAAAAATATATATTTAAAATAGGACAATTATAGATAAATTATATATCACTAATACAGGTTTTTATAATATTTTTTAATTGAACTAATATGAAATATTTTTGTAATCTCATAAGTTTAATCGTCGTGAAATAAGAAAATAAAGTATAGTTATGTACCTATGTTAGTAAAGTACAACAAACAAGAGTAGTTATCTTTATCATTTAATAGATGGATAAAAAGACCTCGTATTTCATTTAATAAAAGTTTTGTAATAATTAACTTAATTTGATAAAATTTAAAAATAAACTAAATGATTTATTAATCATAACCAATAACTCCATTTTTTTTTAAAAAAAGATTCAATTACGCACACATAAGTAATAAGTTGCTAGTATTACATTAAATAACATATATTTTATATGCAGACCATTATCAGGCTACATAAACATACCAAACTTGAATAAATTTCATTATTTGTTACTGTGATTGACCAGCACCATATTTACATTTTTTTTCTAGACTAGATAGATAGCATGAACGTCAACTGCACATTTAAGTGAACCAACATATATCTATATATATAAATATATATACGCATATATATATATATACATATACATATATATAAATAGAAATAGAATATCACTAAAAAAAAAATAGAAATAGAATATAAATAATATATTATGTACATATATATATATATATATATATATATATATTATCTACGTATGTAATATAATATATTAAATATATAGTGTATATATTTATATAAAATATATAATTAAATATGCACTTACATATATTATATATATTTCATTTAATATATATGCATGCATGTATATTTAAAATTTAATAATTCAATTAATAAATTTAAATTTAAATCTAAGCGTGTTGACGGGTCCAACCGGGTTTTAATGCGGAGGGGGTCCCAAAAAAGGCGGGGCGGGTCTGGGTCCGGGTCCAATTTATACCCGGAAGGATGGGTCCCGCATATGGCAAAAGTCGCCCCGAACCCGCTCCGTTGCCATTCTTATTTGTGACCTCATGCTATTCTCGGGATCACAAAAGGAAAAATTTTGAATTCGAGACAACACCCGAAGAAATTATACCGACAATTTCGACTTAATTTACACATCTCATTATCATTTTATAAAAAGATTTAATTACAATTATGAGTAGCATTATATGTTTCTATAAGTAGAAATATCAAATACATCCGATTTATCTTAAATGATATCTTAGGTTCATTAAGTCTTGTGAACGAAAAACTGGATCCACCTTAAAATAGTTAATTGATTTGAGTCTAAAATATGATTTCAGGGAAGGATAAATCTTGGACAAAAAACTATTAAATTATTAGAACAATCACCATATATCCATCTTAAAGTGGCCACTTAACATGAATCGAATATTAAATGCTAGAGAAACTATCAAAAATATTCATGTAAGTTGATTTGTTTTGGTTTCTTAACTTTATTAGTAGTTAGTTTGGTTTTAGTCCAATAAATTGTATATGATTCTTTTCTTCATTTTCACCGGATCATTATTGATGTAATGTGAGAGATGTCATATATCCTATGTCAAGCTAGCAGTTTTCACGTACCACGTCAGCACTCTGACGAAAACGATTAAAAGTTTATTTTGTTTGTTTTATAAAGACATACTTATCGAACTAAGAACAAATTTTGGCTACTTTATCACATTACCAAAAGCCAAAACAGGCCAATTTACGTGACGATTTTTGTAAAATTTTCTATGAAAAGTATTTTTTTAATTATTTATCATATGAAAAAGATGGATATGATTGAAATAACTGTAGGGTCCTTGTTTATGGTTGAAGGATAAATTTTGGGAGACTTTCAACAAGAATGAGGGGAAAAAACTCATATTGTACGTTGTCTTGTAAGAATTTTATTTTATTTTTAAAAAATAAAGGATACTGCTGGGTTTCAAAAACAATTGAGGGCATTTCGTATTTTGGGCTCAATTATAGAGCTAAAAAAAATGTCAGAGTTTTGTCAAGCAGTGGGAACACACAATATCTTACACAGGGACTTATCAGGAACAACTTGAATTTGCTTTTGGGGATTTATAGGAAATTTTCCTTTTTTTTTTTTAAATCTTAATCTAAATTTTTTAATATTTAATTTAATTTATCATATCACTCTTTAATATAACTTTCTATGATTCAAATGTATCATAAAAGAAGATCATGATGTTTTATTTACTTAACACCAATGTATTAATATAATTTTAAACTTTTATGCAACTGAATATTTTATGATAGATATAGATTTATACAAGCCAACAAAAACAAACGAGTTTTGGTATTATAATTTTATGGGAAATTCCATCTTTATTAAACATACACATAATTTGTCAATTTTGACATCATCATATTCATCGAATTTACAAAAGCATCATCAAAAAAATTTCAAATTTGTATAAACAAATGAAAATTTTGACAATACACAATGTAAAACTTTGATTTTGGTTCAAAAATTAATAAAGTGTAGATTTTAAAGTTTTTTTTTTTAAAAAATATTTTTTTATTATTTCTCGTATGAAAAAGATGGATCTGATTGAAATAAGTGTAGGGTCATTGTTGTTTATGGTTGAGGGATAAATTTTGAAAGACTTTCAACAAGAATGTGGGGAAAAAACTCATGTTGTACGCTGTCTAATAAGAATTTTATTTTATTTTTAAAAATTAAAGAGTATTGTTGAGTTTCAAAAGCAAGTGAAGACATTTTTGTATTTTAGGCTCAAATAGAGAGCTGAAACAAATGTCAGAGTTTTGTCAAGAAGTGGGAACACACAATATCTTACACAGGGACTTATCAGGAACAACTTGAATTTGCTTTTAGCTATTTATTGGTAATTTTTCTTTTTTTTTTTTTAAATCTTAATCTAAATTTTTTAATATTTAATTTAGTTTATCATATTACTATTTAATATAACTTTATATGATTCAAATGTATCGTAAAAGAAGATCATGATATTTTTTGTACTTAACACGAATCTATTAATATAATTTTAAATTTTTAGGCAACTGGATATTTTATGATAGATATATATTTATACAAGCCAACAAAAACGAACGAGTTCGGTATTTCAATTTATGGAAAACTCCATCTTTATTAAACATACACATAATTTGTCAATTTTGACATCATTATATTCATCGAATTTACAAAAGCATCATCAAAAAAATATCAAGTTTGTATAAACAAATGAAAATTTTGACAATACACAATGTAAAACATTGATTTTGTTTCACATATTAATAAAGTGTAGATTTTAAAGTTTTTTTTAAAAATATTTTTAGAAATATATTAAATTGGTGATAAATCATAAATGCTTTGTTTTTGTTAAAGAAATTTATTTACAACAACTATATATCATATTAATATTAGCATTAGCATATCGTTATTATAGATATTTTTATTGTGGTAATAAATATTATTAAATAATTATTAGAGATTTTTGTAAAGTTAAAATAATTAGAATTTAATAAACACATAATATTTATAATTATATTCATAAAAATACTTGTCCCACATAGAAAATTCAAAAAATAATTTTCTATTTATAAAATCAATTCCACAATCTTTGGTTTGCCGGGCTCAGTCGCGAGAGCCTGTAACCATAGCTGGGGCAATAAGTTTGTGGAGTTGAGTGAAGTTGTGCACACTATCTTCCAAGGGAAAACCTTGAGCCCGGACTTGACCGCTGATAGCTGGCGGTGGCGGTCCCATCGTTCACAAGAGTTAATAACTCTTTATTGCCGGTTTGACAGAGCAGCACAGTATATCGGTTTCTAACTCGGATTTGTAGATAGTGTTTACAACTCATTCAAACCACCAAACTTTTTTAGCCACATTTTCATCTTTTAATTTTCAATTTCTAAAATTATTTTATTTGCTCATTCCTCTTTCCTCATTTTCATCTTTTAATCTTCAATTTCTAAAATTATTTTATTTGCTCATTCCTCTTTCCTCCGCCACATCGAAATAATTATTTCTTCAATTTCTAAAATGATTTTATTCGTTCATTCCTCTTCCTTCCCTCTTTCAATTAGTTCTTCATATTTCCTTCTCTCGTGATGTTTGGGCAGCGGGGAAAGAGGAGGAACTGGGTGGCGGGATCTATCACTAGCGAATTTCTCTTGCAAATTCCGATGATATTGTGCCCGATACCGTAAGAAATTCTTCTATGTCTTCATCCCTTTGATTCATCAACGCCACCATCACAGGTGGTCCACCACCGGCCACAGCGAGATACCGATGGAGAAGAGCCAAAATTCAGGTCCCATTTTTATGATTGAACCCTCTTTTCTCGTCCCTATTGATTTTTTCATTTATTTGTTTTCGGTAATCTCTGTATTTAACGAAATAGGAGGTTAAGTGATTTTCAGACCATATGTGATCAGTTTTGTTTTGGTTTATGCTAGGAGGATGAGTTCTTGTTTGTGTTTTTTGAAGGAAAATGTATGAATCTTCAAAACACGGTGGATATACACAAACTAAGTAGTGATGGAAGTATGGGTAAATCAAACGTGGTAGAACATTATTGAGATAAACTGTTTTTAAATTTAATAAGAACATAAATTGGGTGCTTATAAATTTTTTTTATGATGTTGTTTTACTCTAAATTTGGCATCGCGTATGTGCATGATTTTGATCTCGGTTGTATGTTTTGAAACACTACTTTGTTATGGTGTTGCGTCTGAGTTCCAAAAAATAAAGTTGAGAATGGAAAACGTTGCCAAGACTCAGATGACATTGAAAGGGATTTATGATTTCAAGGATCAAGCAGCAAAACGTATGACGCTCTTCTATTGGAAGAAGATGAGGTTGTGGGCATTGAAGAACCAAAGAAACAGCTTGTACATCAGCTGAAACTTATCACAGAGGTATTTTCTAATGGAAAAATGATACCTGATGTACATATCAAATTTTTTTGACTTATTCGAATTTCATAAGCATTCCGGTTTTCTTGACAACTTTAATCTATAAAAACAAACTGAATTGGTTTCTTCTTGTTCTTGTTCATCTGTTTTTTGTAATGTATTAACAAACTGATGTAGTTTCTTCTTGCTTTTGCTCTTTATGTTTTTCGGAATCGCAATAGCTCATTGGCTCTCCCGATGATGCTAGTCTTGGATTTCTTAGGAGTGACAATGCCAGAAGATACGTGAGACAGCTCCCGCAATACCCGGCGCAACAATTTTCTGCTAGATTTCGTAACACTTCTCCAGGGGCTCTGGATTTATTAGAAAAAATGCTAGTTTTCGACCCAAGCAGACGTATTATAGGTATATAAGCCTTTCAAAGAAGGTTTTTTTTGGTAAATAGTGATCTAAAGTTACATTTGCCACCTTTAGCTAAACCCTGTGCAAATTGTTTTAATTTGTGGAATTGAACCATGATTTTGGATCCTAATACTTGAACTATGTAAATCCTTCATCTCTATCAAGGCACGACTTTGAGTCATCTGAAAGGTGGATGATGTATGCCTCAATCATGAAACTTACATATAGAAATCTATGCAGTGTAGCCCGTCTCTGAATTACTTTAGACATGTAGAAATCTAATTTGGACCCCCAATGGAAATGAGAAATAATTTTAGTGGTGGGATACGTTTGTTACTGTTGTTTGTTACTGTTGTATGACGATTAGTGTGTTATTAAGATGCAAGAATTATGGTTTCCTTGTTATCTTTGCAGTGAACGTTGTACAAAGAGCTGTATTACATGTGTCTCCTGTCCAGAAGCATCTGTTGCCATAAATTGGTGTCACTTGTAATTTTCATTATTTTTGCGAGATAAACTCAAGATTTCTTCTCGTTGATCGTGCTCACTTAATACATATACTGTTTTATGTTTCACATCTACTGAAAGTTCCCAGTTTTCAGATGCTCAAATCAAGAAATCTTAACATTGTGAAAGAAAGAAAAAAAATTCAAGAATCAACTAATTACCAAAGTACACGAGATTAGCCAGTATATGAGCAGCTTTCATCATACAATAATGCTTGAGAAAGCCATGGAATGAAGGGTACATGAGCTCAGTTCACTTCTTGGTTCTCTGTTTTGTTTTTGTTTTCGTGTCGAAATGATGAAACTTGAGCTTCTTCTTTCGTACCTCAGTAGATGGCCCGCTACCTTCTCTAAATGGCATACCCATTAAAGCCAGTAACCTGTATGCTTCTTTATCCGTCTCAGCCGTGGTTGAGATACAAACATCCATCCCCCTTGGCTTACCAAGCACATCATAACTTATCTCTGGGAACACACTCTGTTCACGAAAGCCCAGGCTGTAGTTGCCATTTCCATCAAAGCTATTGGAGGTCACCCCTTGAAAATCTCGCGTGCGAGGAAGCCCCAGATTGATGAGCGGATCAAGAAATGAGTACATTACCTGCCATAAACAGAAGAGACATAGTAATTAGCATAAAGAGGACAAGAGGAAATGAATTTGATTGCAGATGCACGTAAGCTTGTATAGAGCTTATAAGTTTAGCCAAACTTCTAAGATCAACATTGTTAATATAGACATAAACCAGCAAAAAGACATATACGACCAATATTACAATTTTTCGCTCATAGTATATATGTTCGCTTACACTTGAAGATTAGAAACTTACTTATATCACTTGTACGTTAGTTTCATTTTTTTGACACAGATAATCTAAGCCAAGTACTATCTATATGCACACAACATGGACACGACCACATCAGGTAAGTCATCTACTAGTACTCTTGATTGTATGAATCTGAATATTATTGAACAAATATTTATAAAATATTTTTATAAAACTTTTTTTTACGAAAAAATTTACTATATTTTAAAAGTTGTTTTAAGAATAAATATGTGATTGGACAACTATTTTATAAAAAGGAAAAAAATGTCAATTTTAGTCATATTTGTATTCACGTGTGACATTTTTAGTCCAATATGTTTCAATAAATAAAAAAAGGGAAAAAAACCATTTCGGTGCTATAACTTTACCTGTTTTTTCTTTTAGACCTTTAACTAGTCAAAGTTCTGTATACGTTCTCTAATTTTATTTTTTTTTTTCTCTTTTATTCTTTTAACTAGTTAAAGTTCTGTATTAATCCTTTAACTTTTAAATTTTGGCTATATTGGTCATATTTTTATTGGCATATCCAATTTTTAATTTTCTCGAAGATTGATGATTAGACAATAAAATTCGATGATTTTCAATTTGAAAGATAATCATACTACCTGGAATGTCACCTGATTTTATAAATTTCGGTATGTTAATAGAATAAATATGTGTTCATAATTTTTTTTAAAAACCAAACAAAATCAAAAGTAAAAAACTGTAAACTTTAATTATAATTTTTTTTAATTATATCAACTTTTGGAATATTTCTTGTTTATCTGTTTGACAAAATGGTTTTCTCCACAACCCAAAAATAAAAAAAATAATTAATATTTTACTCTGATTGATTTATTTTTGAATTAGGTTTTTGAATAAAAAAAAAATGAGAAAGGTTAAAAAATATATGATTACGAGCATTATAACTCTTTTTTCTCATGAAATATGGAAAATTTATTTTTAAACTTAAATATAAATCAATTATTTTGGGTTTATGAGATGATACTATAAGATATCGTTTGGTTATCCATATTTCATCGTGTTTTTATTCATATAGGATGAGTAGAAATTGAAAAGGGCAATTAAAAGATAATATAATTATAATAACAATAACCTTACAAAATTATACAAAACAACATATTATTTTATCATGTTTTTATCGCATTTCTATTCATGTCTTGTACATCCCATCCATATAGCCAGATACCTATCATCTCATAAACCCAAAACAATTGATTGCCTTCAGATTAGTTGTAGTTTAATATGGAAACTTATAATTAAATTGGTCTTGTAAGCTGGCTTATAGTTTTATATAGGCTTTTGGTCCTCGTAACTGATATCAATTTGTCTGTGTATAAATTGTTGTTGTTTAGTTTTTCATTAGTTTGATTTTCATCAGGGTTCTGAATTTCAATTGGACACTTCAGCGTAGGAGAATAAAAGATGGCAGAGAGTGCAGCATCCTTTCTCGTCAACCAGCTTACTCTGTTCCTCCAAGGGGAGCAAGAATTGGTTGGAGGGATCGGAGACAATGCCGTGTATGTTCGAGATGAATTGGGACAGATGAAAAATAAGAAACTGATCATCCTCAACTCAAAGAATGGGTCAACAAAGTGTGCGAGATCGCTTACGACACTGAAGATGTTCTTGAAAAATACTTGCTCGAACTTGTCCGCCTACGGCGTGATGCACATGGATGCAAACGATACATCAACAAGATGTGTGCCCTGGTGAAAAAGTTTATGGTCCGCCACCAAACTGCGTCTGAGTTCCAAAAAATAAAGTTGAGAATGGAAAATGTTGCCAAGACTCAACAGAGATTCAAAGACATTTATGATTTCAATGATCAACAAGGATCAAGCAGCAAAACGTATGACACTCGAGGTGATGCTCTTCTATTGGAAGAAGAAGAGGTTGTGGGCATTGAAGAACCAAAGAAACAACTTTTTGGGTGGCTCAAGCCGACTGGTGATGGGCTTATGGTCGTTTCAGTGGTGGGCATGGGTGGATTGGGGAAAATATTTGAGCTTACGATTGGTGTTGAATTACAGGGAGACTATCCCAAAAGAATAAATAGATTATGGTCTCTAAGTTATTATGACTTGCCCTATTATCTCAAAGCTTGTTTCTTGTACTTTAGCATCTTTCCAGAAGATTATTTGTTCGCAAAGTGGGAAGTAATTCAACTATGGGTAGCAGAAGGTTTTGTGGAGGGAAAAGAAGGAATGACAACGGAAGATGTGGCAGAGACCTATCTGAATGAGCTTCTCAACAGAAGTCTAATCCAGGTTGCAGATACATATGATGATGGAAGTCCAGGTTTGCTTTGTATCCACGACATTCTAAGAGAATACATCATTTCAAAATCAAGAGAACAAAATGTTTTTAAAGGAGAAATGGTGTATCCTGATAAGATCCGACGCATGGCAATTCATGGTAGATTCAAAGAGAGAGAAGAATTCCCTGACGTGAAGTATCTTCGGTCTTTGTTTTGGTTGGAGTTTGCTCCTGATTCAAAATCAGAACTCGATTTACAAAAGTTTTTGGGCCAGTGCAAACTCCTGAAGGTATTGAATCTCAGAGAGGCTCCAATCGAAACAATCCCGAATGAGGTATTCAAACTGTATTAATATTAATGTGGAATAGACTAAGAGAGGATCCATTACAACATCTTGAAGATTTGCCCAATCTGGTATTCCTACAGATGGTTATGTTTGCATATGAAGGCGAAGAATTACTTTTCAAGGGCAGAAAATTTAAGAAGCTTGAAGTATTGAGTCTAGTGAGCTTAAGAAGATTGACAAGTGTGAGAGTGGAGAAATATAATGTTTCAAGTAACAACATTTTCTTCAACGTTTAAACTGTTAGATGAAGTCAAAGAATATATGCAGCAAACTTTCTTTGACTAGGCTGCTTTTGTGGAAATTGCAAGAGCTCAACGTGGCTATTTTTCTTCCTCATTTCATTAGCCAAATTTGCCTATAAATAGGCTCCTCATTCGGCAGATTAATGTATCTCATTCTTCTCTTCTTTTGTATTAACAAAGAGAAAAGAAAATAAAGAGAGAAAAAAAAAAGAGTGTTTTTTTCGGAGATCTCTTGTGAGTTAGAGAATTATTTCTCGGTAATACTCGGGGTTTGGGTGTGGTGACATATAGTGTTTTGTATACACTTGTAATATTTCTTCGGTTATAAATATTACAGCAGCTCCGTGGACGTAGCCTATATTGGGTGAACCACGTAAATCTTGGTGTTCTTATTGATTGTTTTATTCCGCAATTATTATTATCGTCATGATCACTTCGGCATAATCCATAACAACTGGTATCAGAGCTGTTACGGTGTTCGGGAGCTTTGGTGAAAAATTTCTTAAAAATCTGAGTATACTCTGTGGTTGCAGCTTTGTCTGATCTTCCACATCAGAAAAGATTTTTTGAAATTTTATTAAGGCAGTAGAAGCGATGGTCGGAAATGACGGATCGGGACCTGGAATCAATAAGTTCGACGATACAGATTTCACGTTTTGGCGGTTACAGATTAAAGATTATCTGTATAGCAAGAAGCTACATCAACCTCTATCTGAGGTGAAGCCAAAAAAGATGGAGGATGATGAGTGGGAGCTTCTTGACCGACAAGTGTTAGGGGTAATACGATTGATCCTAACAAAGAACGTGGCCCACAACGTGGCTGAGACAAAAACCACAGAGGAGATGATGTCCATTTTGTCGGACATGTACGAGAAGCCATCTGCAAATAATAAAGTGTTCCTCATGAAAAAATTATTCAACTTGAAGATGTAGGTAGGTGCTTCGGTGGCGACACACATCAATGAATTCAACACGATTGTGTTCCCAGCTAACATCGGTTGATATCAAGTTTGATGATGAAATTCGTGCACTTATTCTTTTGGCGTCTTTACCAAATGTTTGGGAGCCGATGCGGGCAGCGGTTAGAAATTCTGCTGGAAAGGGAAAATTACAATTCAACGATGTCAGAGATCGAATCCTTGGTGAAGAAGTTCGCAGGAGGGATTCGGGAGAAGCAACATCATCGAGATCTGCCCTAAATCTCGAAAACAAAAGTAGGGGCAGAAGTGCTGAAAAGAATTCTAACCGATGGCGTGGCAGATCCAAGTCAAGGAATGGAAAAGACAAAAATACCTTTGAAAAGAAATTGAAGTGCTGGAGCTGTGGTGAAACTGGCCACATGAAAAAGGACTGCGGATCACCCAAGAATAATGCAAATGCTGTTACTGAGGATGTACATGATGCCTTAGTACTATCCATGGAAAGCCCGGTTGATTCTTGGGTTATGGATTCGGGAGCTTCATATCATACCACTGGTGATCGTGAGGTGTTTGGTAATTACATTGTTTATAAAATAAAATTATATGTTCCGTCCGTAAGATGTTCATGCGTGTTTAAGTAAACCGGTGTTTTACTAAAAATCGATAGGCGATAGATAGACGATCACTCATTGTTTAACACTTGAAATTTTAGGCTGCCGTCTAGATCCTTTTTTTTTTTAGCATAGATATCTTATTCACCTATATGGATTTTAGACTAATAAATATCTAATTTACCCTACACGATTTTTTTGAATATAAATATATAATTCTTCTTGATTATTTTAATATTTCTTCATCGAATCTAAACTCAAAATTCATTGCATATTCTTTATCTTCACGAGTAACACTCCTGTGAGACGGGTCAATCCTATCCATATTTATAATAATAAGTAATATTTTTGGCATAAAATATAATACTTTTTAATGGATAGCCCATATAAGAGATTCGTCTAAAAAAAATGACCATTGAGACCATCTCATAGGAGTTTTTGTCTATCTGAATATGATAAAAATTGGTTTGAAAATCTGTCAAATAATCTTCTTTAAAATTTTAAAATTAAAAAAATATATTATATTAATCCAAGTGGCCACCTAGCGGATTTTGAGCCGCCAAAGCGGCGATTAGGTTGCTGATTAAAGACACAACACCCAGAAGCATCGATTGTCTAAAAATGAGGGTGGTGGACAATCACTTAGTGATAGGTTCCTAGACACGCTCCCTTTTAGAATTGTGTTTTTACATGTGACGTGTGATTTTACAACCAAAATAATTATTTAATCATGATTTTTTGTATGATTTTCAAGTGAATAATTTTTCATAATTTTTATTAGGAGTGATGTGATAATCTAAAATCCTTTCAATAAAAGAATCCATATTTAACTATAAAATAATATTATATAAATTATATGAATCAAAATCAAATTATATATATCACATTAATTAAACTTCCCTCACACCCAATGTAATTTAATCGACACCCGAAACAAAAATAATGAATGATGAATACCTCTACCATACTATTATTACTATTAATTAAAATATGAAATTTGAAAACGTAACAGAATTGAATATTTGAATCGAAGGGACACTGTAAAAATTAAATCAAACAAAATATCGTGTATTTAAATGGCACGAGCCATGTAATAAAGACGAATGGATGTATAAGATATACGGCCGAGTGCAGCCACTTTTAACCTGCGCACCCCCAATGGGCTGCTAACATGCGCACCTCCCCTCGCTTCACCTGAAAAAGGGAAGAGCCCCCCGCCTGCGTGCCCATTTCCGCCGCCACTGGACCTGTTTTTCACTAACATGCGCCATCACCTCCTCAACTCCGCCATTATGCCTCCTTCCTCCTCCCTCAAGAAACCCAGCTCCCCCAATCCTCAGCCGCAACCACACCACCTCAATTCACCCAACTGCCCTTCCCTCTGCAGACACTCCCCCTCCGCCACCCTCGACATCCTCATCTTCATTCTCGTGATTTTCTCCGGCGCTTTTCTAATCATATCCTATTTTTCTTATATTTTCCAATCACTGTCACTTATCCTCCCTCCCTTGCCCACTATAATTTCACACTTCCGTTACCATCTAACCTCCAACCCGCAATCCCAATTAGTCTTTTTCGCGTTGTTTCTGCTGTCTTTTGTAGTTTTTGTTGTTTTCTTTGAGATCTGTTGCGGGCACAGATCAAGAAAGTGTGGTAAGATTGGCTGTAAAGGGTTGAAAAAGGCGATGGAGTTTGATTTGCAGCTGCAAGGCGAGGACTTGTTGCGGATGGGAAGCGGGAATAAAGCAGTTAAAGATGTTAATGAATTGCCCTGGAAAGGGGGCACCGAGGACAACCCTGATTACGAGTGTTTGCGTGCTGAATTGAGGAAGATGGCCCCGCCTAACGGGCGAGCTGTGCTGTTTTTTCGAGCAAAATGTGGGTGCCCGGTTGCTAAACTCGAGGGATGGGGTCCTAAGCGTGGGCGGCGACACAAGAAGTGAGTGGAGTCTTTCTTGTGCTGATTCTTTTTATTGGAATGGGAATGAATTAATTTTCACTTGACCGTGGCATTGTTTGATTGTGATACGATAATGCAACTCAAATGAGAAATCGTGTATTTCCATCGAATGTTTTTATCAACATGTTAGGATATGATTGGTTTTGGTACAAGGATGTTGGTTATTGATAGAATTTCGTTTATTTGTCAGTGTCTTGGCTGATAAGCCTTGTGAATTACATGGAGTCTAGTAAATTTGTGTAGTAAAGTCAATGTGATAAAAAAATACCCAGATATGTAGATGATCTTTGTCCTTTGTGTCATGCCCTTTGACTTCACAGGTTTAGCAATGGTACAGTTATTCATGCTAAAGTGATGTCTGTTCTGTTGTAACTATGATAAGGATAGGGAATTTTTGTTCCTCTCAGCAGATTGTCTCCTGTTGGGAGTTAGAGATAGGGAATTGGTACAAGATGCTTGAAGGCCGTTGTTTTTGGAGAGGAAAATATGAGAATGACACAGCAGTTGCATTTTTGCATTATGTAATATAATTTGAGTGTGTTAAACTTTAGACTGCTACCGAAGTTTTGTTAAGTGGAGAAAACAACCTGCAACAGCTATCTAGAGGCCTAGGCTGTTCTGCACTGGTGCATATCTTGATCAACTCGCTCATTTTGATTTTGTTTTTTCATGCTACAATAGGATTGTTATTTTGATTAATGGAGTCCATTCCTATTGTGTAACATCTGCTGCATGGAAGTAGGTGGCGATTAATTTATGGAGCATTCTTCAGTGATTTAGTTTGCCACAAGGTTGAATTTGACTTTTGGGGGAAATGAGATTTCTAATATATAGTATATTAAACTAGTCTATCTGTTAAAAATAATGTATCAACATGATTGGTGGATGAAGATTATGTTAATGTTACATTTTAGTAATTTGATGTCAAAGGCATTATCTAATTCATTCTTATTTCAGAGAAGCCTGAGGATTCTCTGCTTAATTTCTTGTTTTAGAGAAGCCTGATTATTTTCTTTTTAGTTTCTTGTTCTGTATGTTGTTTTGTGTGAGATTTTTATGTTGGATTGCTCCTTAGACTACGTGTTGGAGTTTGATAGTGTCTTTAAATGATAATGGGTATAGTTGCAAGCTTATGTTGGAGTGTGGATTTAAGTCTCTGGAAATTGAAATATTCTGTCATTATGAGGTTTACATCTGTTGGTCTATTTTCTGTTTCTGATGTTTGATATGCTTTCATTGTGTTGTCATTTATAAATTTATGGTTATTTCATTGCTATGATACAAAGTTTTGTATTTTTGTTCATTGTGAATTTGGGAACAGTATTACATCATATCCTGGACTCAGGACGTGACACTCTTCTTATTCTACTTATGTAGGACGGGTATCTAATGTTAAATGAAAGAAACTTTATATTTGTCAGATAAATTCGTTCCATTCGATTTGCATTTCCTTCTTCTACTAGGTTTATGCATAGTTGCCCACCTAATGCCTTTGCTTGAACCTGAATATATTCGAAGTATCTCAAAGGAATCTTCCTCAATTTCATTTGGTGGGTGGAAGCTAAAGGCACTCGTTTACTCGTTATCTGTTGCTTTCTTTAATGTTTTAACTGTAGATTCATGCTAGCATATTCTCCTCAGTTATTTTTTATGTGCTTATATGCGGCTCTGTTCTATCATTTGTTTTCTCCATAAATGTGCATAGTTTGTTGTTTGCCACTCATATTTGATTTTCCTACCTTCTCAATTATTTCAAATTTCGTTTTCCCCTGCTGTGTTATTTTTAACCCCTGTTATCTAATGTCGTATTTCAGAAGTCTGGTTCTTACTGGTGGCGGAGATCGTCGCTGACTGTGGTGGGCATTCCCTTGGGTCTCATCAACAGTTCCTTCTGTAGTCACTTGTTTCGTATTCATTCAGAAAGACTGCATTGTTGGGAACAATTTTCTTTCAATATTGCAGCACCATGACTCTTGCATTTATCCACATCTTTGTGGGGAACTCATATCTTCTCTATACCGAACTAAGTGGGAATAAATAAAAGAAATTAGTTCAACAGAAATCCCAATTTTATTTTTTTTTTCCCTTCAGTAGCATACATAGCTAATGCTTATTGATATCTTGCTGGTACATGCTGATCTTCATGCTTAAGGATTGGGAACACAGACACACAGTCCACATGTTATGGCACAAATATTACCAAGATTTTCAGTATGAAATGTGTTTTAGTGTGATTTGGGTACATACCTTGTACCTTTTAGGAGAATATTTCACCCCACAGCTTTGCTAACATTGATTCTGCGCACCATCGATTTTTCATGAAATGTGTTATTAAATTTTCCACGTTTCTTTGGTTGTGATAGTGAGTTGTTTTTATATGAAACAAATAATAACAAGTATTTGGTTAATGTATATGAACTGCATGCTTAATACATAGCATGTGATATAATATTCAGTGCCAACGACATTTCACTTGATCATTGTATCTTATTCTTTCTACATTCTATTTGAACATTTCTATTCGCATTTCACACGTCATTTGAACCTGAATATGATATTAGACTTTTGGTCATTTTAGAGTAACTATGTTATATTACTTAGATAGTGTTTGCAAGAGTTTATTTTAAATACATTTTAGCTTTTGCATAGAATTTCCAAACATGTGACTGACTAGAAGCTTGGAAACACTTAAAATAAGTTTTTGCAAACATGATTTTAAGCAACGCATTTTGGATGTTATTTGAGGATCATTTTTCACTACTTTTATGATAGATCTAAGGGTGATCATTTATCAATACATGCGGGGTTCACTAAAAAATAATTGATCCCACATTTATTGATAAATGTCAACTATTAAATGTATGTTAAGGCAGTATTTGTTTAGGTAGGATCTCACTTACCGTTATTTGATGAGACCATGAAATTTTTATCACGTCATTTGATAAGACCTAACATACATTTATCACATGTTTCAATAATCAGCTTAAAGGTGTACAATTCTAAAAATACTTTTAACGTGTTTGAAATATTTAGCTATATTTATAAATCTTAATTAATCCTTACTTGTGTGAAAACCAAAATTTCATCACAATTTTAGGCATTCCAATATATACATTTTACTATTCAAATATATACAGACATTTAATTCCTCAATGCATGATTTGTTTTCTTGTTGAACCAAAAAGAGTTCATACAAATATGAAATAATTACCATTAATTTTATGTTGGATATTTTACAACTATTATTAGTGTTAGAATGGGCTATCTGTCAAGAAATTATCAACCTATCCACTTATTTTATAGCATGGAGTCATAGACGATGATCTAACCCATTTCGACAGCTCTAAAGCATGACACGGTCCCCGGGTCGCAACCAACCTTTCGCAGAAACTATATTGACCAGAAAATATTACGGGCTTCATTCTCTGATGAAACCATCTAATGAACTTTGCATTCAGACCAAAAATCTTATCCCTGCGCATCAATTCGAGATGCCTCTGCACGATTTCCGCTCCAATCCTCCAGACCCTTTTGAGAAACAGCAACATGAAACACGAGTCCTTCGAATTTTCGTTGGTTTCTGCACTAAAAACTATCTCAGCATCCCCTTCGTTAATCTCTCATGGCCAGCAGCTCCATTGCCTTATAATGAAATCTGGGCGGAACTCCAACTTATTCATACAAAATAGTTTGATGAGCATGTACTCGAAATGCGGGCTGATTTCGTGTGCCAAATCGATCTTCGACACGTCACTGAAGTTGGATTTGGTATCATGTAACATAATGATCGGTGGGTACGTGAAATATGGACATTTGAATGATGCGCGTGAGCTGTTTGTGAGAATGCCTGCTAGAAACTGTGTGTCTTACACGACTGTGATCATGGGGTTGGCTCAAAATGAGTTTTATGAAGATGCAGTTGAATTTTTTAACGAAATGAGGCTGTTAGGATTGGTCCCTAACGAAGTGACTATGGCTAGTGTCATTGCGGCTTACGCACGTGTTGATGGGCTCCGACAAAGAGGGAGATTTTTGCACGGTTTCGTGTTGAAACTTGGTCTCGATGTGTTTGTTGTTCTCATATCGACGAACTTGGTTCACTTGTACTGCACGAGCTCGCGTCTTGCTGATGCAAGGATGATTTTTGATACGATGAAAGAAAAGAATGTGGTTTCTTGGAATGTTATGTTAAACGGATACACAAAGGCAGGGCTGGTTGATATGGCTAAAGAGTTGTTTGATGGAATTATTGGAAAAGATGTGGTGTCTTGGGGTACAATCATTGATGGATATTTGCAAGTGGGGCGACTGAGGGAGGCTTTGGTGCTCTATTGTGAAATGAGGCAAACTGGCTTGAGTCCTAATCAAGTTATGATCGTGGATATCATATCTGCTTGTGGGCAAGAAACGAACTTTGTTGAAGGTCAACAGTTTCATGGTTTAGGTGAGAAAATGGGGTTTGGTTGTTATGATTTCATGCAGGCAACATTAATTCGATTTTATGCAGCTTGTCGAGAAGTAAAATTGGCTCGCTTGCAGTTTGAACTGGGAAATAAGAATCATGTAGCATGTTGGAATGCCCTTATTTCAGGACTAATAGGAAATGAAATGGTTGATGAGGCTAATTGTTTATTTAATGAGATGCCTGAAAGAGATGTCTTTTCATGGAGCTCAATGATTTCTGGTTATTCACAAAATGGGCAGCCTGCTTTGGCTGTCAAACTTTTTCATGAAATGTTAGGGAAGGGATTTAAGCCAAACGAAATCACGATGGTCAGTGTCTTTTCTGCCATTTCTACTTTAGGCACATTAAAGGAAGGAAGATGGGCTCATGAGTACATCTTTAGCAACTCGATATCAGTTAATGATAATTTGAGTGCAGCAATCATTGATATGTACGCGAAATGTGGGAGTATCATTGCTGCTTTAGAAGTGTTTCATCAAATTCAAGAGAGAACCACCACTGTCTCACCTTGGAACGCAATTATATGTGGCTTGGCTGTGCACGGGCATGCTGCAGCATCTTTAAGAATTTTCTCAGATTTGCAGAAGCGTAATATACGACTTAATGCTATCACATTTATTGGAGTCTTGAGTGCATGTTGCCATGCTGGGCTAGTGGAAGATGGAGAAAAGCATTTTAAGAGCATGAATGGCATATATGGTATACAACCAAACATCAAGCATTACGGATGTATGATAGATCTTTTAGGCAGAGCTGGAAGGCTAAAAGAGGCAGAAGAACTCATAAAAAGCATGCCCATGAAGGCAGATGCCGTAATATGGGGTACATTATTGGCAGCTTGTAAAACACATGGTAACACAGATATAGGTGAAAGAGCTGCAGAGAATGTGGCAAAGGTAGAGCCATCACATGGTCCTAGTCGAGTTCTACTGTCCAACATTTATGCGAACGTAGGCAGGTGGCACGATGCTTTATTAGTGCGGAGAGCAGTGCAAGATGGAAAATTGTCGAGATCCCCAGGTTATAGTGGTGTTGTATGACATACTGGCTTATGCTTTCGTAAAGACCGATTCTATTAATATGCCATAGTACTTTGAGAG
The DNA here is from genome assembly GCF_033568475.1 of Henckelia pumila. NCBI lineage: Eukaryota > Viridiplantae > Streptophyta > Magnoliopsida > Lamiales > Gesneriaceae > Henckelia > Henckelia pumila. The sequence goes on along the minus strand of NC_133123.1, from coordinate 7,442,252 downwards.
CCAGCAGAGCATATCAGCTGTGGGTTCACCATATCTCTCTCTCTTGGGTGGACTTGTGGCCTTGGACAGCGAAGCATACGGACTCTTTGTTCATCAAACGTATTCTCCAGAGCAGGGATGAGCTCCTTGCCGCTGCTGACACTCCCTTACTCGCTGCTGCTCGTCTGGATTCTTGGTCTGGTCAGAGAACTTTGGGAGCCAGCAGAACATTTCAGTTTTTTCGACCGAATAGACAGCCGGTTCCCAATGCCTCGGTTGTTTGGAGATCCTATCTGTTACCAAAGCATACTTTTGTTGGGCGCCCGAGGACTACTATCTACACGAGAGCCTCCAACTTTTCTCATGGACAAGAGATCTAGCCATAGTTTCTCAGGCTTGGATCGCCTGGATCACCTATTCTTCGAGTGTCAGTTCAGTTATCTGTTTCTGTCACGACCTTATGTTGTGCCCTCAAATGGTACAAGAAAAATTTTCGAGGGAATTCGAGAATTAGTCTTAAAGGCTACGAAGCTGGCTTTCTCTGCTACCATCTATCATATTTGGTGTGTTAGGAATGTGAAGATGTTCGATGGATTGGACCCGGCTATTGATAATGATAGGATTTTCTTGAACATTAAATTACATGTTTACCAATGCGTTTTAGTGTTTGGTATATTAGTTAGTTTTGTCTTCATTTTTACTAGTTTTCTAGCATTCAGCAGGTTAGCCTGTGTGGAATTTCTTCAACCACCCATATATCTCGTTTTGATCATTGTTGCACGAAATGAGAATCGATCTTATGATATAAAATCTAATACAAACCGTAAAATTTAATTAAAATGTTATTATCAAAAGCTATCGTTGATGGATAATAATATAATTATAACCTTTTAAATTACTAGTAACAGGCACGTGCGATGCACGTGAGTGCGCGTAATTAATATACGTGAGTACGCACAATCTATTTATAATTATGGATCATATTAGTTACAAAGATATTTTAACAATGTGTTTTACAATGTAGCTATAAATTTTAACAACAATATTATCCATTTAATTAGATTTATTTTTCATGCAAAAGACTAAAATTGATATAAAAACAAAAACAAAAACAAAAAATACATAGTTACATGACTATAATTGATTTATTGAAGCGCACGGGAATAAAAATATCATACATCAACATTTTGAAATTTGAAATTTGAAATATTTATCCGATTTGGTTAGATTTCTAATTAGTAACTCTACTAGAAAACTGATACGCAAGAGACCTTCCCCAACCGGAAATCCCCGCCAACTTTGTTTATTAACTATATATATAAACTTCACAAACCCAATTATCATAAAAATAAAACAGAAACCAAGATCGGTATCAAGTATTCAACATCCTCATACAATATTCAAAATCCAAGTTCTCATGGAGGCCAACCACTGGTGTATCGTGCCCACCAACCGGTGTAATCCGGAACAAGCTTCGAATCCCGTTCGACCTATATTGTATCCGCCGGGGTTTCGTTTCAAACCGACGGACGAACAGCCCGTTGCCCATTACCTGAAGAAGAGGACGGAGAACCAGCCCGTCGGCGCCAACGTCTGTATATTCGACGTCAACGTTTACAAATTTAATCCGTGGGAGTTACCGATACGTACGTACTCTTTGTTTAATTTTGTATATGTTATAATTTACGCACGTATTGCGATATTAATGTATGGTATATATCTCATATGCATGTATGGTTTGATATTGTTTACGTTACCTTACAGCGATGTATCCGACTTTGGGTAGAGATTATGAATGGTATTTCTTTACCGGGAGAGAGCGCAAGTATTTAAACGGGAGTCGACCGAACCGAGCGGCGGGCGACGGATATTGGAAGGCGACGGTGGCTGATAAAAAGATATATCACAAAAAAGTTTGTGTTGGATTCAAGAAGACTTTAGTTTTTTTATCATGGGAATGCCCGTAAAGGACACAATACTAATTGGATCATGCACGAATACACGCTCAACCGTCCTCCCACACGGCCGGCTAACGAAAACATGCACGTAAGTACCAATTCTCAAATATTCAATAATATTGAATCTAATTTTGTTATATATAGTGTTTCACGTTACATGTTTTTTTTGTTTTTTTGTTTGGTGTACATGATACCAATTACCAACATATTGTTTGTTCGCGACTTTTGCAGCTAGACGACTGCGTTCTGTGCCACATCTATGACAGGAAACCGGCGCTGCGTTGTTCCGGACATGAAGATGATAATGAAAGTCAAGTGCAATTACTGCTGAATGATAATATTACAGATTACCAACATTTTCCGATAACACAGCAGCCGCTCACGATATGGAATGATGCTATTATGGAGTACCAGCTCGATATATCGTAACTATTGTATTCAATGAATTTGATACAAAAGGATGTAGGAATGATCCCTAGCATGCATTAGATACAAAGATGTACATTAGTTTTCCAATTTATTAATAGTTTCGTGCATGTCTCAATTAAACGATTTCATGTTAATTTTTTTTTTTACTTGTAAATTATCAAACTATATATATTCACAATTCTATATTAAATTTCCAAGTCTTCGCTCATATGATATACCTTCATATAAACAAACAATTATTTCGATCAGGAATTAATTATAAGATCATCCATATATAACTACATTTTTAATTAGTATATTTATATCGAATCACTAATTAATGCTTCTAAAATAAAATATTGTCAGACTTTTCACATGTTAACTATCCCATTATGTTGCATACATGGATCTAAGTACCATACATGCAATGACAAAATTCCTCGAGGATTCTGATCGATAGTTCGGTGGTCGCGGCAAATTTTTTTTTTTAATGATTTGCACACTTAAAAAGTTTTAAAGTTCATGTCCAAACAAAATCCTAGTCATGTGTCGATCTTTTTACCATTTAAACAACTACAAATCATGTAGGCTGCTATATCCCAGATAATAAACAGAATCAAGCTAGAAAGTCTGCCACTCTGTTTGATGTTCTTGGACTGTGTTGCACCCATCTTCTGTGATTGTGAGAACAAATTAAGTAATCTAATGTGCCTGGCAACAGGTTCCTCCATCGAGAATGGTTCCTCCTTGTAAACAGCTTTCACATGAGCAGCTAGAGCATCCGACTCTATCGTCCAGTTCGTCCAACCAGTATATTGATATTAATGTTAGTAGTTATGTTCAACTAGATCTTGCCTAGTTATGTTCAACTAGATCTGGCAATGCGTACTCTAATATGACAATATATTGTCAATGAGAAATGTGATACATTTTATGGTGAAAATTTTTTCTAACTACGCCCCTGGTTTTATGACAAAGATTACTTGAACTTTGAATAATGAAATTATCATTTTTAAAAAACATATATCCTAGAAAACAAGGACAATATATTGCTGCATACATAGCCGACAAAATCTCAGATTTTATCATACAAAGCTATATTTCAGTTTCTATCATCAGTTCAGCAGCAGAGCCCATGGTACTCGCCCCACCAACACCTAACAAAGCAAGAGCAAGTTCCTCCTCGCTCCATCGTCTCAATCCCTTGCTAAGTCTCTTCAACAACTCGACGTTCACCTCGAGTATCCAGGTTGGTGTGCATCTCACCATCAAGCTCATGAAACCAGACACATAAGCATGCCAAGTAGCCGGATCACAGCCAAGTGAAATCTTTCCATCTAGAGCACTGGCCAGGAATTCCATGTGATTTCTAATAATGTTAGGTCGCCTCTTTGAAGCCGAAGATGATGAGGCGACACCCCAAGTAAATGCTCCACAAAGTACTGCCAAGTATGCCAATGCATACCCCCTCAGCATTGGAAGCATTCCACTTCCATTGCACTCTTGCTTGGTCCGATGAATAGACATAAACCAAGAAGGGAGAGTTTCTTTAAATAATGACTGCACGAGCCCCAGCCCACCGGTTAAGAACATTATGGAAGCACCCAGCGAAGCTGCGAGTTTAACCCTGGTTATGGATGCAGCAAGTGAGGCATGCCCATATTTCAATCCATTTGGCTTTTTCAGCCTCTCAGAACTCTCACTCGAGATGCCATTGGCTATGTCTTCCACAGTTCGCATCAGCAGTGAAACTATGTTGTCTCTTAAAAACATGATGTCTCTAATTGAACGGTAAACTCGTAAATATAGAATCCCTGGAGCAACTGGAGATATTCCACCACTAAAATGAGATCCAAATCCATGACCCAGTAGTGATCCGATGCCACCATTATTTGAAATGCAGCTACTGTTCAAACCAAGCGTGGCACTGAAGCAGCTTCTAAGTAGCTGAACGACGGCATCATTGCTATGAAGGAAAACAGTACGTGAGGCAGAAAATACTAGGAAATCACTCCAACGCTTAGCTTTTTGGGTCCATAAAGAAGCAACTATTGGCATGCATGGCCAAGGACAGCCAGCAGCAAGGTGCTCCAAAGCCGGACCAGCAAGATTCAGGAAACGCTGTGAGGCTTTATCAAGCTTATAGGTTATGGTTAGGCTCACAAATGCTGCTAAAGGCAATGGAAGTGCAGCCGGTGAACTTCCTCCTTTATAAGTGTAGCGAGTTATTGTAGGATGAGAAATAACAAAACAAAACTCAGACCATATGTTTCGAAATTCGTAGTATACACAAAATTTTGGTATTTTAAGAGAGGCCGATCATAATAAAAGCAAACCTGCAGCAAGACTGGGGATATCAACACCAGTGGCAGCTAGTATTTTCTTTATCTGTTCCTCAACATTGGAGAAATTTGCTGCTGGACTCGGCCAATCTGTTCCATTCATGAAAACTGACTTCCAAACACCTCGGGTCACTTCAGCAGAGAAGTAACTTACAATAGTGGCCAAAGTGGCAGGAAGATAATCTGCCAAATCTTTCAGCCCTGCCGTGCAACCAGCATCAGGTGAGGTGAAATATAAGCAAGATGTCACTAAAAAATTATTAGATAAGAGTAAGAACACGGAAGTTTATGGGGATGGGAGACAGACCCGTGCATAATTCACGGGGAGACAATATTCCATGAGCACATGCAGTTAGAGCGGCATCTGCCACAAAAGGGACAGCTTCAAGGATATCCCAAGCCGGTATTTTAGGCCTCAGATAAACATCTTCACTCCCAGTCCCACAGGAACTACTACTTCCAGATGTCGCAGTATTCACAGACTGGTTTCTTGCACTGATTTTTTTATACACCATGTTTAGTAGTGTATCAACAGTACAGTGCACTGGTGTGCCATTGACTAGACCGGTGAGAGGAGAAGCTATACAGGCCAGATGTTGCCTATACCACACTTTAAGTTTGGGAAATGAGTCGACAAATATGGGTTTGGAGGATGTAGAACTGGCAACTTGTGCAAGTCTCCTTCGATTTGGATCCTTGAGTGAGTTTCCTGATGATACTAGGTAAGAATTCCGCACCAATAAAAGGTATTCAGGGGTGAGTTGGGATCCTACCGGAGGCACATCTCCAACACCATACTCGATAGGAGGGTGATTAAATCTCCATAACTTTAGAAGAAGAGCAAATGCATTTGAAAATACAGCATGAACAGATATTTCTTCTCCTGTGATCATGGTCCAGGAGATATCAGGCACGCATGAGCCAAAAACCTCACATATCGTCATCAATGAACCAGCAAGCTCTGGCACCTGACAGAAGTAAATATTTTAGCTAAGGTTTCATCGATTCTAATTCTAGCTCATTATCATATACAATAATATTAATAGTATTGAGAAATGATAATCTGAAGTTCCTGCTAAAAAGGAAGGCTTCAAATAAGAATATTTATGCTTGCACATACATCACATCACTGGTACATATTTGAACATTTGTTCCTGATTTTATATAAGTAACATGCATGGGTCATAATATTTCCACCAGAAGAAATCATTGACAATTTGACATTTATTTTCAAAAACTAAGCATAGCAATGAAACAATTTTATCATGCTTATGGGAGAAACTTTTAACTATGTGTGAGTAAACACACCAATCCATGGAGAGAAAAAATCTGGACACAGTCAACCGGGGCTATTCCCACAAGGAGAACATTGAGCATGGGAGCATGGTCTATCAAATAGCTTTCATTCCCACAATGGTTGACAGGGACTGGTGGAGAAAGCAGTTTGGTAATAAAGTAAACAGTGTGTTCCTGCACGTAATGGGTATCAGCTGTTAGCATGTTTGGAAGTTAAGATAAAAATATGAATAACAAAAGCCTAAATACCTGAACATTCCATCCATGACTCAAGGATGCCCCACAAAGAATGCTAGCAGCAGCTATCCTTTCATCGGTGGATCCTTTAACCGCAATCTCGAAGACTTTATTAATTTCTGCAAAGCTTCCACCATATCCATGAGCTAGTATTCAGTCGCTTTTCTCTTGGATAAATAAGTTACTGAGTAATATTTAGCATATTGATCCTAAATAAGGCTGTCAGAGACAGGGTTTGCCTTCAAACTTATGTTCGTTAGATATTGCATCGAAAACACAACTTTTCAGCAGAAGTGAATAACATTTTGAATTATTATACTTTGATACAAATACCTTGAAGCAGGAGATGAGACTAAAGCATTGATCATCACTGGGGTGAGAGCAGCCCCTTTCATAAATGCCGACCAACCAGTCATCTGAGTGGGAATAGTATGTGGTAGTTGGTTGATGTGCACATCTACATAGCCCGGCCAGAAATAAGCCGAAGTGTCCAAAAGATTTCTGGCTATGCAAGCCTCAACAATTAAATGATATAAGCTACCAGCTGCAGGATAGAACTTGGACAAATCAGTACCACAACATAAAAAATTTAGAGAAACCAACTGCTCAGTGGTAAGCTAATTAGTTGGTTGCCAACTGCTAAATAAGTAATAATTACTCAATTTTGATAACCATTCTGAACAATGCACATCCTCAAAGGACATAAGCCACATCGAAGGCCTTGATTCTAAAAAGATTAAAAAAAACTCACAACAGTTAATCGGCATGTCCGATGAGGTGATGCATTCATGATATGCAGTTCCAGCATTGGTGCCTGATACAAACATCATTGCTTTAGCAGCAGCCTGATTGGCAGCAGGAATGACCGACTCGGGCGGGGCCAACAAGCTCTGATAATCATGTAGGTTCTGTAGACCTAATACCAAATCCGTACGCTTCCCAGAAACTTGTTGTTTCCTGCCCAGAGCACTATTTGATTCATTTTTTGCCACACTTTCCTCTTCCTCGACAAGATCAGCAACCACAAGTGTTGTCACAGACAATAACATGCACAAGCGAGTGTTCAGTCGGGGTACAGGTCCTTCAATGGGATCCCTCTCCTAAAAGTTAAACTCCAACTCAATCAGCAACAAGCCAACAACAAAAATGTTCAAGAATCACATGAGAACATCTAAAGTTCACTACCAGCAGATTACACACACTGTATCAAGACATCCCCTAGTCAGCATGATGGTGTATTCCATGTAATTTCTTTGGATTGCAAAGAGAACAAGCTAAAAAAGTGTCCAATCATAAGCAAGTACCTTATCTAACATATGTTACAAATGTCACTGACTTCAAAACATCATCTAAAAGGTTTACTTGAAAACATTCCCCAAAAATGTAAGCTAAACTGTCAAAGTCCAAGTGATTTATTCCTTACCCTCTGTACAAGGCGTAGGGCGACCATCCAAAGTCCAAGAAATATTTCATGCCACGTGGTGGCATTAATTGCTTGAAGGGACTTAACTAAACCTGAAAAAGTGAATACCAAATTACAAAAACTCTACAGAAATCTTTTAATGTACTTGGAACTGAAAAAATTAAGATCAATGGACAATGACTTTACCAGTAATGATTTCTATGGCACTTGTTGCATTAACTCCTGAACCATCCATTGCATCTTCAAAGAATAGATCCAGAGGTAGCCAAAGTCCAGACCGACTAATACCAAGAGAGAGACCAGCAAAAGCAGCCAGAGGCCTGGATTGCACCATGGAGTGAGACTGAAGAAATGAACGTACTTGAAAATGTTGAGACATAGTTTTGTTAGTATCTGATATTAACAGCAGAAGAACCTCCACTGTACTGGATTTCAAATTTCTCAAAGCTGATGAATTTGCTACAAGCAGCTGCACTCGCTGGGTAAAGCTTTCCCAATGTTTGAACCTGACAGAGACAGATTATTCAAACATTTTCCCAAATAAATCTAATAACTAGAGTATGGACACAATAAAATGACAGTCGTGTACATTAAAAAGGAAAAAGAAAAAGACGCTCAATGTCAAGGTCTATCAGTATAGTCCCTACAATTGGTTGTAGTGATTTTATATAATTTATTTTCAATTGATGTATCAAACTCCAAATGAGACACTTTGATGCTGAGTTAAACTACTTGAATATACAGTTGATGTGATAGGGGCAAAGTTATAAACTCAAATCAAGTTACTTCAACTCAGGCACACTACAAAAAATGAACCACTCCAAGCACACAAATTTGGAAATGAAGTTTTATAAGCACTAAAGTCCTGACATGTTTTGGCGTGCCAAGTAAAGTATCCTGGAAGTTGCCTTGTTTTGCAGGAACTGTCCAATCAGCTCAATGACCATGATGGAATTAATAGCTTGTAATCTCTGTCTATGTTCTTTCCTTATCTCATCATGCATATTATCGACATCTAAATCCATATCTTGAGGTTTAACTGGCCATCTAGAGTTGTTCTCTGGTGTTAGTTCCAGTAATCCTTCATCATCGAGTGCAGTGTCAACCAACTGCCAGACAAGGGAAAAAACATATAGAACCAAGAGACTTCCAGATTCATTTGTTTGCATGCCAAATATCTTGGAAAAATGAAGTATTTCGTCTAACGAATTCATGGTCCTGCATATTAGAATTGGGCAGCAAATACCTCAGAAACTCGGATCACATCTCAAATATATGGAACAAGTAGAAATTACATGGAAACAAAATGAATGACCAAACAACATGGTAGCAATTTTATAGTTTCAACTTAAGTCAAACTTTTGTGCCATGAAAAGAAAAGCATAACGCGTGACTCGATGTTTTCAAACAGACAAATATTACAAGGAAAATCTTCATTATAATGCTTTGTGGTCAAAGGCAGTAATATTGGTATGTGGGAGAGCAATTCTGATGGGGACTGTTTGCAAACTTATTTCCTTACTAAGTAGCTGTAAGTTGACTCTTTTGCTTCATAATTGTCATACTTTAGCAAGCTTACTCACTATTCAAGAGGAATTGTAAAACAACAAAAAATGAACAAGACAAGTGAATATGAGGATTCAAAATAAAACATGTTCCAGTTTGTTATATAGAAGAGGTACATACACAAATCAGTTGTACATTTGCCTACAAATGTCATCTAAGCCAGAAAGGTACTCGTCTGGCAAGCACAGAGATTTAAGGATAAATAGATATCGTGGATGAAAATTACAATAGAAATCATGTCATCTCTTCTTAAACCTAAGAATTACTGATTCATGTGATTGGTTGAAATCTAAGTACATAGGAAACGAAAAACAAGACAGTGCTATCAAACATCATGTACTCACTTCTGATGGTTCGGCAAATCTGTGTTTTCCTTCAGTGAGAAAGCATGTAACTTAAGGAGTTCCAGATAAAGCCTGAATGCTGCTGGACAGGACCGCCGACAAGAAACTGCCCTGTTCACCGATTAAGATACAACGAAAGTAATGAGCTTTCACATTCAGGGTACAAACTCATGGAAAGTAAAGAGCCTTCACATAGCGAATTCATTTGAGGATCCAGCTCAAACATGCAGGTGATAAATTAGAAAGCTACCTCGCTATCCAGTAAGTATAGTGACCAATATAGTATGAAAAAAACACATTATTATTCCTTTTGAAAAAAACACATTATTATTGGAACTTAGGCTGAGAAAATCTACATTCACTATTCGTATTATGAACACTGCAAGCAATTTTTTTTTCCTATATAAGTGTGCATATGCAAAACAAAACAAGAAAATAAATCAACAGTGAATTCTCGTAGAATAATGACAAAATGATTCTTCTGTGTCAATGAAAAGCATATTCAATACAAGAAAATTTGTGGCACCCCTGGAAATATTTCTATACTGCTATAAAGGCAAGATAATCAACATAACGGGCTTAGATGTTACAAGATTGTTCAAGGAAACTCAAGATATGGCATTAGGGAGTAAAGCTGATTCCTAAAACAAAATGCACAATGAATGCCGAGATTTACGAAAACAACCAGGGATCCTGAACACATCATCAATAGTAGTGTTGGCAACTTGGCCTTCGGAAATTTTCTTCAAATGGTCATCAACAATTTGCACGTGGGATCCACCACTTAGTAGAAACCCGTGATACATCAGTAAACGAGAAAGTTTATCGTAAGGAAAGCGTTGCTGCAGAAATCTCCATCACAGATCAATCATCCAAAAGCGGCAAAATGTAATAACGGAACAGACTTACAACACTGATATCAGTAGACATCAGAACATATAAAACAATTCAATGTGAATGAATATATGTGATACACCTCCTTCAGTAAAGATTGAAACTTTGCAAACAAACACATGGAATAGAGTACACAAAAAAAAAAAAGATTAAAAAGAAAGTGCCCGGAGAAAGAAATATATAAAAGAGGACCTTGTTGAGAGGAGACCAAGAACAAATAAGGGAGGCACAATCTTCAGCGCCAAAGCTTTTTCCAATATCTTCCATGCAGTCGACACGTTGTTCTCCCAAAAAATGTGGGACACTAGAAGGTCAGCAAGTTCAATAGAAGGTAAAGTGATTCCAACAGAGGTCAGATTTGAGGAAACCTGCGCGGCCCATAACAATGGGTCCCCGCCATTTTCTTGCGCCACCTTTGTTAGCTCCAAAACAGAGTCCGATATGCTGCAGTTCCACCGGGTCGTCATTTCCATCGCTAAATCACAAGCTTTTTCATCCCTTCACGTTGAGTTGAGTTTTGATCCATAAGAAATTGCGTGCATATATGCACACGCATATTTTGTGGTAAACAACCGGGAAACTTGAAGATTGATGCAATGTGATTGGACCCAAATGCGAAAGCAAAACCGAAACCTTAGAGGAAAACTTCGAAGGAAAAAGATAACAAAAACTGAGCAATTTGCGTTTGTTCAGTTGGTTTATGGTGGTTGCCTTGTTTACTGTTGTATTTAGATTAGGCAGATCTTCTTGTCTTCTAGTTTCTTGTTTATCGCTGTGTTAGGAATTAATTCTTGAGCTTAAATGGTTTTTTGAAAAGAGCTCCAATGTTCTAAATATTGGACGAAGCAGAGTGTCAGTTTGATACTTTTTTCGATACTAAATTGTAATAATTTTTTTAAAATTTTACGTCAATGTGACAAAGCAAATAAAAATTACGATTAATGCTATATATATACAGAATGTTATACGTTGAGTTACACATTGCACTTAAAATTACATGATTATCCTTGTATTTTATTTGAAAATAATCTTTCAAAAATGCATGAAGGATAATATGATGTAGTTTCAATTGCAATGTATTACTTAACGTGTAACACTCTTGTATATGTATGAGTAAATTAGAAGCTTTAAATTATATGTTGGCAGATAATCCAAAATGAAATATGATTTTTATTATAAATTTGGATGACGTGTGATGTGAGGCACCAACACTATGCCCCACCTTCAAAATCAAGGATAATAGTATCCTTTCAATCATATAATTTGCGGTTTGTTCCATTAACAGAAAATAGATTAGTGACTAATTAAGACCCCAATTAGCTTCTAATTATCGACCCAATTGTGATTAGCATCATTCTTGAGTTTTTTCAAGAAATATACTTGAAATTTGATATATAGAGAGAGTGGGTAGTGTTAGGTGGAGATGATGACATTTTGAAATCCCTATCAAAAGTTGGTCCTTGCATGATAGTGCTTTAGGTATGCATCATTACAAAGTTTTTCTCTAATTATTTTATTTTTTTATATATATTTTTTCTTTAAATAAAAAGTTTCTCTTATTGTTACAACTTTTTTTCCAGTGAAGCTAACTATTATTGTGTGGTTATTAGGGTATGGTGTGAGTGGGTGTGGCCAGCTTTTTATAGTTTTCTTTTTAGAGAAGTGGAACTCATGGTAGGTGAGTAGGTGACTGGTGAGCCATAGTAATTTAGTAATGCTTTTTTGGTAATTGTGATTGGTAATTAGCCTTTTCTAAAACATAATTTTATAAACAAACACACGCACATAAATATAAATTTAACACAAAAATTATGTAAGATCGTTTTTATGAGTCAATTTTAAAATACTGATTTTCGATCTAACGTGACTCACGAAAAAATATTATTTATTTGTAAATAATTTTTTTTATTACAAATATAAATCGAATAGGCTCATCACATAATAGACCTATTATCAAAACAATATCTTTCTCTTTTTTTTCCCAAAGTAACCATAATTCCAAGCTCAGTGTTTTTAGAACCAGATCGGACCGGCCGGTTCGATCGGGAACCGGTCGTCAGTCCGGTCCGTGTCTCCACCAAGAACCGAAAAACCGGTTGGACCGATGAATAACCGGAAAACCTGTTCCACTGATTGGACCGGTTTTTCAATTTTTTTATTTTTTTTTTCCAAAATTTAATTTTTTTTATTTTTAAAACTTTAAGTTTAAGATTTTTTTATATATATACATGATTATTTGAAATTTTTATTTCATTAAAAAATTATTTTAATAAATTTTGGTTTTTTAAAATTAAATAATTAATTATTTAAATAATTTATAACTATAATTGATATTTTGAATATATTTACATATTTATTTAGCTTTCAAACTATGACAAATATATATATTTTTTAGTTTTTAAAATTTAAAATATATTATTTATTATATTATATTATACAAACGATTTTTCGGTTCGACTTTTCGATTAAAACGGTCCGATTGGTTGGACCGTTTTTTAGGTAAACCGGTTTGATCATCAGTTAAGTTATAAAAAACAATGTCCAAGCTTACTATCATTAATTTTTCAATGAAATATATGTGCGTTGCCAAATACATCAATAATATATGGAAATATTATATTAATAAACGTTATAAAGAAATACTTATCAAGACTTGGATTCATATAATCGTTAATAAAATATAAAAGAAATAGTTATCATGATCCATGAACTCTTTTTATTAAATTCAAGATCATGTCTTGATTAAATATGTATTTAATTATATATTACTATTACTATAATTTAATGTTCTTTGTATTTGGATCATGTACGATTAATGTGAGAATAACTATCGTCCTTTCTCTGGACCTTTTTAAAGAAATGCTTCACGAGAAATTCGTTGGGCTTCACGCTTATCTTTGTTCACATATTAGGTGAACCATTTAGGTTGTCCGAGTTGGTAAGATTCATTTGCTCATTGATGCCACATAATTTTCAACTAGATAAAGATTTTTTAAAAAAGTATAATAATTAATGTATTGTACACATTTGTAAAAATAGCGATTTTGTTAAGAAGAAGCTCGTTTGTAGTAATATCTAATATCAAGCCAAGTGTTATGATTCGTCATCATGAGTTCAATAGAAAAATTCAACAAATGTTTGATTTATCTGTAAAATGGTGATAATTTTCAAATTTAAATAATTTTTTGGGACATTGTTAGAGATTTTCTGAATTTTACTTTTCAATGATAATATAGAATTACAAAACTTAAAAAAAAAATTGGATTCAAGATTATTTTTGTAATTTATCATTTAAATTCAACGTAGGTTCGAGTACAACCTAAGATCCTAAAATGTGTATCCAGAACTTTCCTAACGAAGCATGCAACCATCAGATTAGGAGATTACACCTCACGTTTTTGTCTAGCATATACGAAATTCATGATTAATTTAACAACGAATAACAAACAGCGCAAAAAGTGGTATTAGCAGCAAACAAATGAAATCATGAAGATAGAGACATTGCACCCGCAAAAATGAGGGCCCGGGCTATACTATATCGCGTGAAGATCACCCGGTGCAACACTGCTTTTGATTAGGCATCCGGGCCCACTTTATTGGGCATGAGGTCCACACATTTTTGTGGGCTTCATGCCCAGTAAAATGCAGATGCTGCACCAGGTGAAGATCACCCGGTGTAGCATAGCATTTCCCTAAAAATGGGGGCAAATTTAACACGAACGGCTTCCACAAATTTAGATCTTCTAGCTAGCATTATGATACGACGGGAAAAATTCGATCTTACATCCACATACAGTGCCCCCATGATCAAATCAACTTGTTGTATAATATTTTTTTAATTAATTTGGTTTATATTCAAATATGAGTAATATCATAGTTGTAAAAATTATCGAGAGACTAAATTGCAATATTAAATGTCGAAATTAAAAAAAAAGAAAAAAAAGTGTAATATATATATACCATGTAAGGACAATTTGGACAAAAAAAGATGGTGTCCTATGTTGTCATAGGCAGATTCTTTATCTATACTATTATATAATTTCTCCCAATATATAAAAAATCTCCTCTTTAGACACCCTTTTTTTTTTTTTTTTGCCAAAATGGCCCTTATGTGATATATTACACTTTTTTTTTCTTTGTTTTTTTAATTTCAAATTACAGATTAGTTCCTAATAATTTTTACAAATATTACTTTTATTTGAATATAAATCAAATTAATTACAAAAATAGTATACAAGCACACAATGTATACATCAATACACTAGTATTATATAAAAGGTTGAGTGTCTTATGACACACCAAAAATCATCTACCAATTCTACCATTTTTGTCCATCCTTTTCTCAACTTCTTTTTTCCACTAACCCCTTCCATATTTTCTTCAACCAATATGTATCATGTTTGTTTTTATGATTAGTTTCGCACGTATGTATCTTAAATATCAATTTGATTATATTAGCATATTAAATTTATATTATCTTACCAATAATTAATTTTTAATTACTAAATAATACATTATTTCATAACGCAATTACGTGTGCTTCTGTCGCTAGAACTAGTGAAAAATACGCACACATTGCGTGTGTAGAACAAATGTTTTTTTTGTGTGTAGTTTTTTTTAAAGCAAAATATGAAATGAGCTAGAGATTTTTAGTGGGACGACAAATAAGAAAGATAATTAAGAAATTAGATATTTTGATATTCTAAATTATTATTAATATATAGACTCATCTATTATATAGGCATATACTACTACGTAGTAAAATACGTAATGACAAGTATGTCATTGGGTGAAGATTAATAGTATCAAGCCCATATTTGGGCCATATGCGGGGTACATTTTCTCAATTTAGCCCATACCATCCTACAAGTTAAATCCGCTCAACCTTTTGGTCATCCCAATTCCCAATTCCCAAGCCCACAACCACCCAAATAAATATTCATAGACTTATACATCCTTTTTTAAAAGTTAAATACATTTCATGCATCTATATTATCTAAATATTAAATCGATTTCTTTCCATTTTAATGGAAGTATACTCTTGAATTCAAAAAAAAAAAACTTATAAGGAATTTTTACTAAATTTTAAAATTAACTAAATAATTTGTTAATCATAATTAATAACTTAAATGTAATAAAAATTTCAATAAATTAAATATATTTAAAATAATTACTTATGTTAAAAATTCGTGCACACAATAATGACTTGCTAGTATTATATTATAAAAAAACTCAGGTACATTTACTTATCGTAAGGATTTTATGTTTGATTTTTAAAAAAAACACATGACCTAAATGAATATAAATTTCTTCTCACAAAAAAAAAAATGAATATAAATTTACATATGGTGTTTTTTATTTTTATTTTTTTTTTTATTTTTATTTTTATAGATGTTGATGCAATTATTAATTATTAATTGCAGCTCATGTGATATGAGTTCTGAATTCTGAGGGCTATAATTGCAGCTGGAGTAATCATTGAATAAACCATGAACGTGAACCATATATATATCTTGACTGTTATCTCAACCGACGGAGAATATCCTGAGTAATTATTTCAAAATCCATTCGGATTTTGGATTTTTGAAAACTTTTTGCACAACCCAAATCGCAAAATCGATTGTATAAAGCCAAATATTTATTTGCTCTCGAAGAGAATAGAAGGGAAAATTTTCTTTTTTAAAAAAAAATGGCAGGGAAGCAGTGCTGTGAGAACCCACCAACCCTAGATTCCAGCAGCGGAGTGGGTCATGTGAAAGAATTCGGAGGCCTCAACTGCTACATCACTGGGCCTGCTGATTCCAAGTTTTCAGTGGTATTAATCTCTGATGTTAATGGTATGTGCAATTTCTTGAAAATTTTGATCGTGGGCTGCTGCAAAGTTTCAATTTTTCTTCTTGGATTGTATGGGTATTTAATATTTTACAAGTGGGCGATCTGTGTATTCAGATTTCGTTTTTGTTTCTTTTTCAATGATAGCTTTGTAATTTAGTTTGTTCCCTCTTTTGATTTTTTTTTCTGGTCGATTTATGCAGGATATGAGGCTCCTAACTTCAGGTGCTGCTTCTCTCTGTTACCCATTTATCTCGTTATTGAATGTGATTTTGTTCTGTGTGTAATGAGATTTTTTTTTTTGGGAACAAAGAACCCCTTGTGGATTTACCCTTTATTATGCTTATAATTCAGTTTTAAGTAGCAAAAAAGATTGTTTAGTGATATTTGACGGAAAATTAAGGATAACATAAACTGTCATTGCATATATTAATGAATTCAAGAAAATTCAACCAACTGTATGCTACTATATTCTTATGTTTAGATTGAAAGTACTGCTTGCACAGATAGACATTCATTTAGCTTGTTATGATTTAAATTTAAAATGTTGAACTTTGTATGGAAATCATATAGCTATTTTCTGCCTTGAAGGAAACTTGCGGACAAGGTTGCTGCAGCTGGATTTTATACGGTCGTCCCAGATTTCTTCAGGGGAGATCCTTATGTTCCTGAAAATGCTGAGAGACCTATCTCTGTTTGGATTAAAGATCACGGGCCTGTGAGTTATCATTTATTGCCATATCATAATCAGTCAGCTGAGCTGGCCTCTGAAAATTTACTTCAATATTGATTATCCGGCAGTATCGGGGATTTTATCTCTTATTATTTAGTATTGGCTTGATAGGATCAAGGATTTGAGGATGCAAAGCCAGTTATTGAAGCTCTTAAAAGCAATGGCACATCGAAGATTGCTGCGGCAGGCTTCTGTTGGGGAGGTGAATTGGTTCCTTTCCACTGTCAATAAACTAACATTGCTCTTATTTCAGCATTGGAATTTGTAAAATCTAATGAATGTCTCTTATTTTGGTTTCAGCCAAGGTGGTTGTGGAACTTGCAAAGTGCGAGTATATAGAAGCTGGTGTGCTGCTACATCCTTCTTTTGTAACCGTGGACGATATGCAAGGTACTAAAATTCAAGTTACGGTGTATAGTGCGCGAGCTAATCAAAGACCTAATAACAGGCATGGGAGGGGGGCAAAAGTTACATTTCTTAGTAAATTATCCTGAAACTTTCGATATTTTAAGTTTATATATATTGGGACTTCTTCTCTCTCTTGAATATAATCGAACGTGGATCCATAGTTTTTATTGGCTATCAGCGGTGAAGCCAAGCTGAAACACAAGTACTTGCTTATCCTTTTCTTTGAATCACAAATACTTGCTTATCCTTTTCTTTGAATAATTTTTTGAAAATAATCCGCAGGAGTTAAGGTTCCGCTTTCGATTCTTGGAGCTGAGATCGACCAGATGTCTCCGCCAGAGCTTGTGAAACAATTCGAAACCGCTTTGAATGCTAAACCTGAGGTAATCAACTACACCCGCTTGTAAATAGTTTCTTGATTTAAATTTCTAAACTTGTCTTCGCCAATTCCATCAGAGAAGAGCCTTTACAAACCTGAGTTGGATGGATGGTTTGTGTACCACTCAACACCCAAACCAATTCCGATTATAATCGAAAACCATGAAATAATGGTAATCTTTGTTTTCAGATCAACTGCTTCGTGAAGATATTCCCCGGTGTCGCGCATGGATGGTCTGTAAGATACAAGGAAGAAGATGAGCATTCGGTGAAGAGCGCGGCAGAGGCTCACTCCGATATGCTGGATTGGTTTACCAAATATCTTAAATAAGTTGGAGTACTCTTCTATTCTTTTTTGTAACAAACTATGCATACTCTGGACCAGTTTTATGAGTAATATGTTTGTGTGTAATTTTCAGCTGCACAGATATCCTTCGAACTTATTCACTTCCCACCACGGTTGAAATTCGAACATACGCATATATGCTCCTAAAATTAATAAATATCCCAATTAATAAATATCACAATTTAATTCTTACCATTATATTTATTTAAACATAAAATTAACAGTGGTTGATTAATTTTATTATATTTTAAAAAGTTCACTAACTCAAAATGTTGAGTTTCAAACCAGATAGATTTTGACCATGCATAGAATATATGGTCAAAATCCATCACGATCAGATTTAATTTACCGATTGAATTTCAATGCAATAATATGTTTTCTCGGTGACTCACCCTCCCCGCTTCACCGGAGAGACGATTATATTTTTTTTCGTTTTTGTCGGCTTGAAATTCCTTACAAATCAAAATCCATCACGATCAGATTTATTTATTTATTTGCTCTGGACTTTTAAAATCAAAGCCGCCACAAGAGCGTTCGATATTGAAGGTTTATTTGCACTTGACTTCTAAAAGGGGGGGAAAAAAAAAATGGCAGGGAAACAGTGCTGTGAGAACCCACCAGCTCTAAGCTCCAGCAGTGGAGTTGGCCAAGTGAAAGAACTGGGAGGCCTCAGCTGCTACATCACTGGCCCTGCCGATTCCAAGTTTTCCGTCGTCTTGATTTCCGATGTTTTTGGTACATCCACTTTCGTCGAACTTTTTTTGATCCTGGGCTACTGTAAAGTTTCAGTTTTTCTACCTGGATTGTGTCTCCGCACACTGACTCACTTGTGCTGTGTTCCGAAATTAGATCTTGATTTGGAATTTATATATATGTGAAATCAATTAATGAATCCTTTAAACTATTGATTTAATTAGGTCGTGTTTTTTTTTCTTTCTTTGGTTTTGTTATTTAAGTTTGCTCCCTCTTTTGAAATTTTGCTGGTCGATTTATGCAGGTTATGAGGCTCCAAACTTGAGGTGCTGCTTTTCTCTGAGACCCGATTGTCTCATTATTGGATGTGATGTTCTTCTGTGTCTTTAGTTTTATTTAGGTGGTAAAATACCATTTTTTATACAGGAAATTAGAAGGTAATTTGAGGTATTGGTGAGTATCGAGGGGTTGCAATGCAATATAAGCGTAGAAATTAAATACATTATCCAGTAAAAGGTTGAGCGAAATGATTTTGATATAAATTCAGTGACGTTTGATGGAAAAAAATGTGGATTGTGGTAAGTACCCTGCAGTTGCGTATATGATGGAATTCAATGGAATCTCCAACAACTGCTGATTACCTTAAGTGAAATATGTGCTTGCGCAGATAGACTTTCGTTTAGCTATGCTGTGACGTAAATTTTTAGAATCTCGAACTCTATACGGTACACTCGTACATGATATATTGATTTTCTGCCTTGAAAGAAAACTTGCGGACAAAGTTGCTGCGGCTGGATTTTATACCGTCGTCCCAGATTTCTTTGGGGGAGATATTTATGTTCCTGAAAATGCTGAGAGACCTATCTCTGTTTGGATTAAAGATCACGGGACTGTGAGTTATCGTTTATTCCCATTGCATAATCAGTCGGCTTTGCCTCTGAAAATTTACTCAAATGTTGATTATCTGGCAGTATCATGGTTTTCATATATAAATATTTTGCTCTGGCTTGATAGGATCAAGGCTTTGAGGATGCAAAGCCAGTTATTGAAGCTCTTAAAAGCAATGGCATAACTAAGATTGCTGCAGCAGGCTTCTGTTGGGGAGGTGAATCGGTTCTTATTCACTGTCTGAATTAACATTGGTCTTATTTCAACATTGGAATCTGTAAAATTAAACTGAGTGGTTCTTATTGTGTTTCAGCCAAGGTGGTCGTGGAACTTGCCAAGCACGCTTATATACAAGCAGGGGTGCTGCTACATCCTTCTCTTGTAACTGTAGAAGATATTCAAGGTACTAAATTTTCGAGCCAAATTTCTACGTAAAATGCCTGAGCGAATCAAAGAGTTAATAACAGCCACAAGCTAGAAGGCGAAAGATACATCATTACGTAAATTAGTCATGAAAATTTTATTATTATAAGAAGTTGTGGGCACTTTGTATCTCTCTTCTGTGTAATCCGTTTGTGGATAAACAGTACGAGGGGGCATGGCCTGTAGTTTTCACTGGCTGCCGCGGTGAAACTTTACTGAAACACAAGCGCGCATTCCTGTCTTTACATAACTGTTGTAATGTTATAACAATTCTCAGGAGTGAAGGTTCCGCTTTCGATTCTTGGAGCTGAGACTGACCATCTATCTCCACCAGAGCTTGTGAAACAATTCGAAACTGCTTTGAATGCTAAGCCTGAGGTGATCGACTCAATCGAATCACACATTTCAATTTTACACGCACTCGCAGATAGTTTCTTGATTTAAATTCAAAATTGTTTTCCATCTGCTGCTGTGCTGTTTCATCCATCCTAATGATTTTCTTACCTTTATGTACACCATGTCTTGTTAATTCCATCAGAAAAAAACCTGTGCGGAATGGTTTATGTAGCTGTGTGTGTATATGATGGTAATCTCTGTTTGCAGATCAACAGCTTCGTGAAGATATTTCCGGGAGTCGCGCATGGGTGGTCTGTGAGGTACAAGGAAGAAGATGAGCATTCAGTGAAGAGTGCAGAAGAGGCTCACTCCGACATGTTGGATTGGTTCACCAAACATCTCAAGTGAATCGAAATTTCGACGAAGCATCTTATGACTTATATAAGTTGGGTGTACTTTTCTATGTTGTAATGAACTATCTGGATACCTGGAACCAGTTTCATGAATAATTTGCTTGAATCAGTGGAATCTTCAGCTGCCCATATTGCTGCATCATTCAAATGCATGTCTTGAGTCGAACTCGAACTCGACGGCACTATTTAATCGTTATTATTTATGTTTTTTTTTTTTTTTTAAAAAAAAAGCTATTTTAAATTTATAATATTATTTTTAGGGAGAATTTGTGATAAATCCCTCATAGTAAACTCGAATTCATCCTCAGTCCCCGTTTCAGACATTATTTGTTCTCAATCCCTGATAAAAGCCTGCTCTTTGTTTGAACTCCCTATTTGGGTAAGTTTACAAAAATGCCCCTAAAATGATTTATGAAAAAAAAAACAGGATTGTTCCACTGTAATCGTTATTTCCCTCTGTTTCTTCTTCTTGATTCTCCTCTCCCGAATCTTTTCTTCTCTCAATCTTAAACGTTTAATCCATCAACCAAAGTCGCAGATCTGTGTTTACTCGGGTAATGTTGAAGATCTACATTGACGTGGGTTGAGGGAATTTCCCATCTTTGTGCTGAAACGGAAATTTTCACATATTTGCAGGTTAGTTTTTAGATTTGAAATCTTATAAATTTGGAGTGAATAAATTATTGTCACGGCTTGATGTATGACTTACAAATTTAAAATGTTGAATTGATGGAATTGTTTGAGATTTTTTATGATTATAGAGGTGGTGTTGAATTTCCGGGCATCACGTTTGTTTTACAGATTAGCTTACTAATATCAATTTTCACGTTTGTTGCTGGGAATGCAGTTCATTTCACGAGTTTTTGTGATAGATTAGCTTATATTTCGTATTGTTCTCGATTATAATGTTTTAATTCTTAATTTTGGGGTTTTAGTTCTATACTATTACATTTATACTGTGATTTAATTTAGTAGACTTAAAATCTAGTATTCTGAATTTGAAATTTTGTACTGTTTATGTGTAATATATGATGAAAAAATATATTATTACTTCGATTTATTGTATTGAAGAGCATTCCCCTTTTGTAGTTTGAGAATGAAGTTTTACAGACTAGCTTACCAATATCAATTTTTACGTTTGTTGCTGGGAATGCAGTTCATTTCATGAGCATTTGTGATATATAAGCATATATTTCGTATTATTCTCGATTATAATGTTTTAATTCTTAATTTTGGGGTTTTAGTTCAGTACTATTACATTTATATTGTGATTTAAATTATTTGAATTAAAATCTAGTATTCTGAATTTGTTATTTTGTACTGTTTGTGTGTAATATATGATGAAAAAATATATTATTGCTTCGATTTACTGTATTGAAGAGCATGCCCCTTTTGTAATTTGAGGATGGAATCTGGAAGTGGTCCTTGCAATCTTTCATTTTTGGGTTGCTGTAAATTCAAGAAGCAGCTGTTTGTCATATCAATTTTCAGTGGTTGTAGCTTGACGGATGTTTTTTTCTAGTCTGAGCAAAAAATGTGCAGAAATATCTCTGGAATCCACTATGCTTCAATACGTAGCTCCACTGCATAAGATGCTTGTGTCTTTGAATGATGATGATGATGTCCTTAATATGATTCATCTTCATATGTGTGTAAAGCTTACGACGATTGAATTGAGGGCAGAGAAAAGAAATGAACAGTTCAACAACTTGAATGATGGGAGGTAAAATTCATTTACTTATTATTAAACGTATATTTTCATTCTCCTATTTCGATATGTTTAGTAACATATTTAATATAAAAAATTAAAGGTAAAATATTGTATATTGCTTTGTATAAATTATCAATTAGTTGCTTGAAATCAAGATTTATTTTTAGTCATTATCAATTTGTTTTTGTGGTTATTGTTCTTTTTTATCTTATTAAATGTAAATTAAACTGTAAGGGTTTATGAGGAAGACACGCAGTCGAAGAGTGACAACGAGGTTGAACAGCCCCCTTGCGCCAATACTATAGATGCCTAGATTAATTGTATTCATGGTGTAGGACAAACATTCAAAGGTGCTGGTGAATTTAGGAATTATTTGAAAAACTTTTCTGTTGCCACAAGACGTTCATTTATGTATGTAAAAAATGACAGCGAGAATGTAATTGTGATTTGTAGTGAAAAGAGCTGCGGTTGGAGAATTTATGCTTCGAAACATAAAAGAGACAATCTATTTGCCATCAGAAAATGTAAACTGCAACATAATTGTGGTGAGAATAATCTACGTAGCAGAGGGCATCCTAGAGCCGATGCCTATTGGATAGCGAATGTTGTGAAAGAAAAATTAAGAGGGGAGCCCTCTTATCATCCGTGTACAATGCAGATGGACTTGCAAAGAGATTTCGGGGTAGAGTTAGAATACCGCAAAGTGTGGAAGGGTAAAGAGTTGGCGATGCATGATATTCATGGCACAGATGAAGGATGCTATGATAGATTAAGATGGTATTGTGATGCTGTTAAAAATACTAATCCTGGTAGTGTTGTAGAGTGTGAGATTGAACCTTTGACTAAAAAATTCAGACGGTTGTTCATTTGTTTTCATGCATGTGTCGTCGGTTTTGTTAGTGGTTGTAGGCCATTGATATTTTTGGATGGTACTCATATAAAGAATAAGTATAAAGGATGCATCTTAGTTGCTGTGTCGAAAGATGCGAACGATGATCTTTTCACAATTGCTTATGCCATAGTAGATGCGGAGAATGATGCGAACTAGGATTGGTTTTGTTATCATTTGAGTCGTGTGCTCCTTTACTATCAATGCATTCCATTCGACGAGTTCACATTTTTCTCGGACAGACATCCCAGTATCATCAAGGCAGTGAATCAAGTATTTGTTGGGAGTCACCATGCTTATTGTTTGAGACATTTAGTGGATAATTTCGTTAAGCAGGTAAATTCCAAATTACGAATCCTTGAGCAATTTTAATTTAAATTTCTCATATTATCTGATAATTTTAAGCTGGATCTAAATTTTTATTAATCTTTTTAGGTGTTGAGAAGTTATCCCAGACATAACAAAACACATTGGTCTTCGGTATTCAAGAAAGTTGCGTATGCTCCGTCTTTTCAAGAGTACGAGCAACATATAAACAATATATTAGAGTCAATGTCACTTGCCAGAGGGTTTATTGTAAATTCTGATCCACAGATTTGAGCCAATGCATTGTTTGTTGGCAATAGATGGGGTGTTATAAATAACAATATAGCCGAGTGTTGGAATAGTTGGGTTAGGCCAGCTCGTCATCTGCCTATTGTTGCTATGGTTGATCACATACGTGTGCAGATAATGAAAATGATGCACCGACGACGTGAATCAACTCTGTTCATGACCAAGGAATTAAGTCCAAGAAAAGAAAAGTCTGTTGTAAGCGCATATATGGAATCCCGAACATTAAGAGTTTAGCGGTCGTGTGATTGGAAGTTTGAGGTTGTTGATGGTGAAAAGTCATTTGCCGTGGATTTAGTGGATATGACTTGTTCATGCAGAGTTTGGCAGATCAATAAGATTCCGTGCAAGCACGCCATTTCTGCCATTGAGACAAAATCTCTGTCTGTGTATGATTTTTGTGACAAGTATTTCAAGATCGAATCGTATCGCACTGCGTACAAAGGACATATTAATCCTATCCCAACCTTTGACATCAGTGAGTCATGTGTTGCTGAATCCGATACAATCAAGCTCCTTCTGTGCGTAGTCAGCCCGGTCGCAGAAGGACGAAGAGAATACCATCGCAAGTTAATACACGTGTCTCAACATGTGGTCGTTGTTGTGACGCCCGGGGCTGAGGAGGCAGGGAGTGATCGCCGGTACCAAGAGGTTGCACGGAAAATGAGTGGCTCCTAGTAGGCTTCTAGGCGGAGGGAGACATGAATGAACCAATCCCGTGCCGGAATGAGAGGGGATTCTGAGACTGTGTAGGTATGGGACTACATAGTTGAGGAGGGCTTAAAAGATTTCATATGTACTGCTCATATCAAGAAGGTGCATCTTCTTTTCGGGAGCTCATCATGAAACGACCCTAACTCTATAATTAATAAATAAATATGCGGAATTTTTTTTTTTTTTTATATATACTTACTAAATAAAATATGCACATATATGCCCATACATACATGCACAGAATAAAAAGATTTAAAATAAATAAATAAATAACTTAAATAAAAAATTTCATTCTTTAAATAAAATAAATATCTGAGTCAAACATTTAATTAAAAGTACTGCATAAATAAAATGATTAAAAATTTGCATGCACTGACAATATTCAATAAAATATTCAAAACTCACAACCACTGAAAAATAATATAAAATGTGTAACATGCTGACATAATCAAAAACATGCAATGTGACTCAGACATCTAACACGGTCACGGGGTCACTGCATGTCCGCTCATATGTCCTCGCCGCCGGTAGGAGCTACATCCTCCTCTACGAACTCACCTGCACCATACCAGTGTAGTGAGCCTAGAGGCCCAACATGCTAACATAACAAGGGTTTAAAATAATTTAAAACAATTAAATATTAATACATAACATATACATGAATGAACATGCTTAGAAATATCATAACATATCATAACTTAAATTAACTTAAATAACATACTACATAAATATTATTGAGCAAATAATTTTCTAACATCGCATGGTTGTATCCGTAGTGTAACCTTAAATCATACATTAAATACTGATCAGCGTGGAAACCAACGTACGTGGCGGTGACGAATCACCTCTTAAATTGGCAGTAAACTGCCCTTCAATAGTTCACATATGGGGACGAATCCCCCTTAAATTGTCACACTACTTCAACTTCCAACATAAAATATTTTATTATTGCTCAACCTTAAACATTTAATTATGCATAAAATTATTTCATGAATGCATGTACTTAATTAAAAATGTGTGTCCTTCATATATATTTAATTTAATTTCTTACTAACATATAAATATTAAAATAACTTCAATGCATAAAAATAATTAAATATATAATCAGGACACATGCAAATTTCTCATGGATTGTACTGGACTGCTGGCCCTACTCTCAAGCCCAATTACTTAAATCTGGCCCATTATCATGTTTAATCCCAATAAAATTATTCTAAGCCCAATTAAATAATTAAAGCCCATTAACAACCAATTCTGGCCCAATGGGCCCAAAAGCCCAAAGACTGGCCCAATAACTTTCACGGGCCCTAAAGCCCATAAAAATTATTGGACTTACTTAATTAAATTAATTTAAATCCCAAATAATTAAAATCAACCCAAAATAATTAAATGGAGCCCAATAATATTTTAAGATTTAATTAGGCTCATTAAACCTTTAATTAAACTTAAAACTTAAAAATAAAAATACCCGAGCCCAACTAACTTAACCCGGACTCGGACCCAACTAACTTGACCCGAGACTTGACTGACCCGACCCGGACCTAACCACCCGACCCGGACCCTTCAAACCCTAAAACCCGAACTGCCCTACCCTCAACTCCCCTCGGCCGCGAGCAGCAGCCCTTCTAGGGCTGCTGCCGCCCTGCTCCGGCCGCCCCTGGCCGGAGCCCCGCCGCCCAGACGTAGCCCACGTCTGGGCGGTTCGAACCTGGCCCCTAAACCTAACCCATGCAGCCTGGACCACCGAACCCGAAGCCCATTTCCCGAAACCCTAGACTGTGCACCAAGGGAGGCCGATCCGCACCAGCCGACTTCCTGGGGCCGTTTGGCTCGAGCCACTCGAGCCATTCGGTCCAGACCCTCCTCACACTACCTAGGACTCTGACCATCAGCCATACCAGCCATGGTGGACCTGAAAACGTGAACATGAAAAAGGAAAACAAGGAACCTTGCGCATAAAACCGAAACAACCGAACCATTTTCTGAAAAACTTGAAATTTTTCGATGCATACACAATCCACACAACATAATATCTGATAGGTACGAAAAATGGAAGAAAATCATGCCTTGCACCGAAGAAATCGATTGAGCAACGTACGTAGAACGTTTCCGGGACGACGGGACGACGAACACTCAAAGTTTCGAAGGAACTCGGCTATGAAACCTCCTTGGAGATGTCTGGCCGAAGAAGATGATGAAGATGGTGGGGTGAGGCGGCTGAGTGAAGGGAATCGGTTGTGGGGTTTGGGTAGATTAGGTTTGGTTTTTGTTTTAATTAAAATATAGGTTAATTAAATATAGAAAAAAGGTTTTAAATATAAAAATATACAACTTAATCTTTCAAATAAAAGTTAAAATCTGATAACACAATTTAAAAATATAAAAATCCCGAAATTACAAATTAAGGGAATTTTAAAAATAATTAAAAGTCATTAAAATGGCTAAATTTGAATAAAAATGGACTCCTAAAATTATATAAAATTAAATACTAAAAATTTTGAGGCAAAAAAACTCAAAATAATATTTTTGGGTGAAATTATACCAAGTGGAAGTCCACAAATTGGTGTATTAGACGAGAAACAATCACATCAAACAACTCTCAAGTTTGGAATTCAAAAAATATACCACAATAGTATACAATGATTGTTAGTGGACATCCACAAATGGTGAATTATCAATGTATTTCTCCTACACCATAGACAAAGTGGGGCACAAGCCATTACAAGACAACCACTTGGGTGATGGTTCCATCAATCTCTATAGATTGAAATATCCTCTTCACTTATGTCATGCAGCGTATTATACCATCTTGGAGCATGTTCACAAGAACAAATCATATTGTGCCGTATTTCGGAAGGATTATTCTCAATTTATATGTAATTGTTCTACATAAATGACATTTTGATCCAAAAACACTTCCAATAGGAGAGTGAGATCCTCATGTCACACAATGGTTGTCCTACAATCAGAACGAATTATTCTCTATTAAGTGACGATTATCCCATTATTGTTTACTAGTTGTGCTCGATCTCAGAGTCTCGTGTTATTATAGATGAGTGGAATTATACCAAGTGGAAGTCCACAAATTGGTGTATTAGACGAGAAACAATCACATCAAACAACTCTCAAGTTTGGAATTCGAAAAATATACCACAATAGTATACATTGGTTGTTAGTGGACATCCACAAATGGTGAATTATCAATGTATTCCTCCTACACCATAGACAAAGTGGGGCACAAGCCATTACAAGACAAACACTTGGGTGATGGTTCCACCAATCTCTATAGATTGAAATATCCTCTTCACTTGTGTCATGCAGCGTATTGTACAATCTTGGAGCATGTTCACAAGGACAAATCATATTGTGCCGTATTTCGGGAGGATTATTCTCAATTTATATGTAATTGTTCTACATAACTGACATTTTGATCCAAAGACACTTTCACTAGGAAAGTGTAATCCTCATGGCCCACAATGTATGTCCTACAATCAGAACGAATTGTTTTCGATTAAATAATATTTATCCCATCCATGCGTACTAGTTGTGCTCGATCTCTCACTGACTTGTTTTTAAAGATGAGTGGAATTAGAGTAAATGATAGTCCTTAAAGACGAGAAAACATCATATTAAACAAGTAATGAGTTTGGATTTCGGACAATATAGCCATATTATATACATTGGGTGGCAATGGACATCCACAAATGGTGCTCTTATTGGGTCATGATCAATGTCTCTCTCCTACACCTTAGACAATGTAGAGCACAATACATTACTAGACAAACACTTGGGTGATGGTTCCACCAATCTCTAAGGATTGAACACACCTCTCCACTTGTGTCATGCAGTGTATTATATGATTTTGGTGCATGTTAACATGGACATGCCTTATTGTTCCTCATATGAAAAAGATTATTCTTCATAATTCAAAGATTGTTCCTAATACATGACATTTTGATCCAAAGACACTTTCAGTAGGAAAGTGTAATCCTCATGGCTCACAATGTATGTCCTACAATCAGAACGAATTGTTCTCGATTAAATAATATTTATCTCATCCATGCGTACTAGTTGTGCTCGATCTCTCACTGAATTATTTTTAAAAATGAGTGGAATTAGAGTAAATGATTGTCCTTAAAGACGAGAAAAAATCATATTAAACAAGTGTTTGTCCTACAATTGGAACACTTGGGTGATGGTTCCACCAATCTCTAAGGATTGAACACTCCTCTCCACTTGTGTCATGCACCGTATTGTACCATATTGGAGTGGAACACTTGGGTGATGGTTCCAAATTCATATTGGATTGTTCTACATAACTGACATTTTGATTCTAAGATACTTACACTAGGGGAGTGTGATAAAATACTTGCAGCCAGTCGAGCACGATATGTGTCCATCTTCACTGTATTCTGATATTCCCACATCTCAGCCGAGTCACGGGCTAGACACTCTACCTACATGCATGCAAAAACACCACAATCAATTTATATGTAATTATTGGAGCATGTTCACAAGGACAAATCATATTGTGCCATATTTCGGGAGGATTATTCCCAATTTATATGTAATTGTTCTACATAACTGACATTTTGATCCAAAGACACTTCCAATAGGAGAGTGAGATCCTCATGTCACACAATGTATGTCCTACAATCAGAACGAATTGTTCTCTATTAAGTGACAATTATCCCATTATTGTTTACTAGTTGTGCTCGATCTCAGAGTCTCGTGTTATTATAGAAGAGTGAAATTATACCAAGTGAAAGTCCACAAATTGGTGTCTTAGACTAGAATAAATCACATCAAGCAACTCTCAAGTATGGAATTCGGAAAATATACCACAATAGTATACATTGGTTGTTAGTGGACATCCACAAATGGTGAATTATCAATGTATTCCTCCTACACCATAGACAAAGTGGGGCACAATTTTTAAACATACTTACATACTGTATCTCCATAAACCATAAAAGCATACAAAGACTATACATGTTAATCAAAGTTGTTTTTCAGCATTCCCCTTTCGTGACATAAAATACTTGCAGCCAGTCTTGCACGATAGGTGTCCATCTTCACAGTATTTTGATATGTCCACATTTCATCTGAGTCACGAGCTAGACACTCTACCCACATGCATGCATAAACACCACAGTCAAGTGTTTCACCTTGATGACGCATACGTTCCCTCAACACAGCGGAGTCGTGTATGATGAAATTTGAATGATGACGAACCCAACCAACCAAAAAACGTGCCTTCAAAGATAAATATTATCAAAACACATTTATACAATTCACATAACATGACACAACGAAAACTCACCAACGTTCTACATGCCCCTAGGCTGAACGAATTGGGAAGTGAATTCCACATTTTGAACACCCCTTCCTTTGCGTGAAACACTAGCAGAAACCAATGCGCTCTGCTATTGAAACATCTACTACTAATAAATGCGGAAAAAAAACTTTTTATTTTATTTTATTTTAATATACTAAAAATAATACTATACATATACGCCCATACATATATGTATATAAAAATAACATACTTTTCTTGAGTAACCTAAAAAAAATATTAAATAAATAAATCTTTAAAAATGTTTCATGCATCAATTTAAAATTATAAACAATACTGCTGAAAAATCTCATACGCGAAAACAATAGTAAAATAAATCATGTTTCAAAACTCAATGCAATAATCTAAATAACTGCGACGGTCACGGGGTCCACTGCTCCGTGAGCTCATACGTCATCGCCACCGGTAGGAGCTACATAGACATCATCATACTCACCTGCACCATATAAGCATAGTGAGCCTAGAGGCTCAACATGTCTAATCCTTGATAACGAGGTTTAAAATAATGCATCACATAATCATACTAATACATATAACTTACGTGGACATGCATGCATGATCTTAAAATAAATGCATCATAAAAATTATTCATCATCAGTCGTACATACATCATAACTAATCATACATAACATAATTGAGCATGTCATAATCATAAAAACTGAGTATGGTCATATCCATGAATGTGACTAATAACTGTGCCGACTGATCAGTCTAAGAACCATCGTACATGGCGGTGGATAAATCCACCTCTATGCTGGTAGTAAACTACCTCTGTGCCAGTGGTAAAACCACTTCTATGTCGGTAGTAAAACTACCTCTGTGCCGGTGGTAAACCACCTCTGTGCTGTCACACCACTTCAATTTCCATAAAAATATTTTTCATGTTCAATTCTTAATCATAAACACATCATAAAATATTTCATGTATGCATGCACTTAAAATATGTCCGTAATATATATATAATTAATTTTAATAATAAATATACTTATACTTAAAATAAACTTCATGCATAAAAAAAAGAATTAAATATATATTCCGGACTTAGTTAATTTTCATGGGTTGGTCCAGACTGCTGATCACTCACTCTAAGCCCATTAAACTTAGATAAAATCCAATAATCATATTTTAGCTCAAATAACTTAATTAAACTTAACTTGATCTAAATAAAATATTTAAGCCCAATTACTTAACTTAAGCCCAATAAAACTCTAGACTGGCCCAAAATCCACTGACTGGCCCAAAAATTCTCATGGGCTCCCAAGCCCATAAAAAATTATTGTGCTAACTTAAATAAATTATTTAAGTCCCAAATAAAATTATTTGGAGGTTCAAATAATTTTATTTCTAATTAATTAGCCCAAAAACCAATTAAAACATTAAACATTTAAAAATTAAAATACTCAAGCCCGGCCCACCTAACCCGGACCCGGACCGACTTAACCCGACCCATGACTACCTTACCCGACCCAGCACTCAACCCTGACCCATAACCCGACCCAGAAACCCCCCCAAACCCCAAACCCGATCACCCCTCTCCTTCTCTTCTCGGCTGGGCGAGCAGTAGCCATTCCATGGCTGCTGCCGCCCTGCTCCGGCCGCCCCTGGCCGGAGCACCACCGCCCATGGATAGCCCACATCCAGGGGGTTCTAACACAACAAGAATCAGACCAAACCATGGCCCGAGGAGTGAGAACGAAGCTCTGCACCAGACGCCTTCCTCCTCCTCGCGCGCAGACTGAGCAGTCGCCAAACTTTTGTTCGTGCGGCTTCCTCCGACAACCAAAGACCGTGAAACCACTTCTCAATTTTATCCAACATCTAAATCTTTTAAACCCAACAAACCACGCACAAATCCATGGCCTGAGGAAGGAGAACGACCCCTCTTTTCCCAAAGCCCTAACCTGCGCGTCTGTGTGCATCAGAAGTGAATAGCTTTGTTTCCAGCCTATGACACCTTAAAACTCTGAACAAACTCGACCCTAAGGCACCCTGGGACCCCTCTGACTCGAGCCCTCAGCCCTGGACCATACCATGCTTGGCAAAAACGTGAATCATGACCCAAACAAGCAAGAACATGCATCAATACAAAGCATACATGCATAAACTCTAAATTTCCATGAAAAGTCTGATATAAAACACGTCATGCATGATTAATAGCTTATATGGTGGCCAAATAAAAGTTTTAGACATGCCTTTTAAATTAAATACGAGGACTATTGCGTATTCGGGGCTCCGGGACGACGAACGAATGAAAAACCACCAAAAATCCTTGAAGAATCGGCTATGGAGGTTGAAAAAATTCTGAAAATCTGATGATGAGGGTAGGAGAGGGTTGAAGGCGGCTAAGGGAGACAACGTAGGGTAGGGAGTGTTTTATTTTGGGTAGATATAGGTCAATAATTGGTATAAATTTATTAGGTAGATAATATAATCATAAAATATAACATTTTAAACTCCTAAAATACTTACCAATCTGATAATAAATTAAAATCCCGAAATACTAATTTATAGTATTTTTAAAAATTAATAAAAGTCATTAAAATGACTTATTTTGGCTAAAAATCAACTCTTAAATAAATATATAAATAAATACTAAAATTTTCTTGACAAAATACATTAAAATAATATTTTAAGCCTCATAAAACTCATAAAATATTTTTGGCTAAAAAATATTGGTATCTCGTCCGTCCACGGTCCCGTCTACGCGATCAACTCAATAAAATTCTTAAAATTCTAAAAATACAATAACTGCGGGTTAAATGATAAAATAAATTTAAATCATGCATATAATTCACATAATAACACATAAATGTCATTTAACCCAAATATAAATTTTTAAATAATCAATTTCCTTAATTATGCATGCGAATTTACGTATTAAAATTTCCGGGTGTTACAGCTATTGATTGGAAAAATGAGGTATTTGCATCTCTTAAACAAATCACCATTCATTTTCTGCAAAAATAACTTTGAGGCAGAAGATAGTCGCGAAAAAAAGGAGTCGTAATCATTATTTTGAACACAGAAAACGGACCCTGGTAAATGGACAATTCCGTCTAGCCAAACATCAACACTACAAGAAAATATGAATTATTTTGTATTAAAAAAAGATCCCAAAAAAAGATTAAAATTAATACACGATCTTTCAGATAGAAATTCATACGCTATGTCATCACTCAAAAGATATTCTTTCAACAATTTTTTCTCTTCGTCAGTGGCTTCTTCATGTTCACAGAAATCTGTTCTACCTTGATATTCACCAGTCCAAGCCTTACTCAAGTCATTATCAGGTAGCTCCTCAACATCAATTACTTTATTTGCCTACGTCAGAATACACAAAGATGGTAAAAAACAATAAAGATTTCCACGAATTAAAATAGATATAGAACTTCAATATCAAATAATCAAGGTTAAAGGAAGGTTTCTATCAAAGTTAAACCTTTTTTCTTCCCTTCCTCTTTGGCGTGGTACTGGGTGGAGTCACAAACATTGACGGTTTTTTTTTGTTTACCCGATCACCCCTCGTTCTGACATTATCGACAATAGAAGATTGAAAATTAATGATTTCCTCAACCTTCTCAGAATTATCGTCAGTCTCGTCCACCCCACCACTTTTGTCAGAAGTATCCTCATCAATACGACTTTCAACCACGTTGGTTGAAATATCACCCGCAGAAACATTATTCTCTTTAACCACTTTTGTTACAATATTATCCAACAACTTATCAATCTCATTCAGATCTTCACTACTACCGTCACATGATCCGTTAAGAGAATTCTCTTCATTAGCTTTGCTTTTTTTCATTTTCATGTCACCACTTTCTTCATTTTTATCCCTCCCAAGCTCAGCACCAACAACACATTTTCCATCCCCCAAGTCATCAACACCTATACTTTCTTTCATCTCAAACTCGATACCAGCCACACCCTTTCCCTTACCCAATCCGTCAGCACATACATCTTCATTCTTCTTCAATTCACCAATATCTGAAATTTTTGTCTCAACCAATTTCTGAACAACCTCACCTTCTACATTCAAATTTTCAGATAAATCAACACAATTGTTGACAGGCACATCAACAAAATCATTTAAATTACCCCATAGGTCATGACTCGCACTCAACTCCTCTTGCTCATCGGTTTCATTCATTCCATCAGCAGCG
Source organism: Henckelia pumila (assembly GCF_033568475.1). Classification (NCBI taxonomy): domain Eukaryota; kingdom Viridiplantae; phylum Streptophyta; class Magnoliopsida; order Lamiales; family Gesneriaceae; genus Henckelia; species Henckelia pumila. The sequence continues at coordinate 7,407,910 of NC_133123.1, read as the reverse complement.
TCATCAACACTCAGATCATTATCAACTACAATGTCCTTGCCTTTGCGATTTTGAGCAAATTCTTTCTCCAAATCCAGATTTTCTTTCAAATCAAACAGCTTCCTCTTAGCGCCAACTCTCTCACGTTTCAGCTGCGCACAAGTTCTTTTCAACATTTTAATCTCAGCAATTTGTTTATTCACAATTTTTTCTAGTTCACAATTATCTCTGCTGCCTCCTTGTTCCTTTGAAACCGGCAGCAACAACTACAACAACAAAGAAGTTAATGAAGAATATTTCTTATTTTTAAAACGTGAAATGAAGGATGCTACTCAAATTACCTTGTTCTCCAACAACATTTCCTCTTCAGGAAAGGGATGAATCGACAAAACCTGATCCAAAAACAAATATATATCATGCAAACCTCCAGCATTCGAAATATGATTAGTAAAAAAGAAGATACCTTGGTTGACGATATGGCATCAAAGCCACTTCAGCTTTCACAGCATCCAACTTGATCTTGCTTTTTTCGAAACGAAACAGGCGGGGGCAGATATGAACACCACGAGGGAAGGCTAATGACGACACTCTTTCATAGAACCAAGCCTAAGCAAAAAATCATATATGTAACACCCAGTATTTTAAATACGTGAATTCGCATGCATAATTAGGAAATTTATTTATTTAAAATTTTAGATTATGGGTTAAATTATTATGTGAATTATTTGTGCATGATTTTCCTTTCTTTTTAAACACCATATCAGTATGTATTATGTAAGTGAAGTGTATGCATCGAAAATTTTCTTTACTTTTCAGAAAATGGTTTGGCTTTGTGTTTGCACCATATTCATGTATTTCTTCCATCTATACTCACATTTTTTCATCCATGGTGCGCCCAGCTGCTGGTCGGGGGTCCCTAGGTCGAGAGAGGGTGGTCTGGACTCGAGTGGCTTGAGTGGTTCGAGCCAAAAGAGCCCAGGAAACAAGCTAGGCCGATCGGGTTCCAGGGGTGCGCAGGTTTAGGGTTTTGGAGAAGGAGGTTCGGTGATGGGGGTCCAGGCTGCATGGGGCTGGGGGCTGGCGCAGGTTAGGTCCGCCCAGACGTGGGCTACGTCTGGGCGGCGGCGCTCCGGCCAGGGGCGGCCGGAGCTGGCCGGCAGCAGCCAAGGAGTGGCTGCTGCTCACGGCCGCAGCCGAGACGGGAAAAGGGGGCGATGGGTTTAGGGTTAGGGTTGGTTCCGGGTCGGGTCAGTAGGGTAGTGGGTCGAGTTAAGTTGGTCCGGGTCTGGGTTAGGTGGGCCGGACTCGAGTCTTTTTAATTTTAAAGTATTTTATGATTTAATTGGTTTTTGGGCCAATTAATTGGAAATAAAGCGATTTGGGTTCCATTTAATTATTTGGGTTAAATTTAATTATTATTGGGCTTAATTTAAATTAATTAAGTGAGTTCACTAATTTTTATGGGCCTTGGGGGTCCATGGAAGTTATTGGGCCATTATTTGGGCTTTTGGGCCCATTGGGCCAGAATAGGTCGTTAATTGGGCCATGAATGTTTTAATGGGCTTTAATTATTTAATTGGGCTTAGAATGATTTTTATTGGGCTTAAGTATGTTAATGGGCCAGTCTCAGGCCAGATTTAAGTAAATGGGCTTGAGTATTAGGGCCAGCAGTCAGTACAATCCAGGATAAATTTGCATGTGTCCTGAATATATATTTAATTATTTTTATGCATTGAAGTTATTTTTTTATATTTATATGTTAGTATGAAATTAAATTAAATATATATGAAGGACACACATTTTATTTAAGTGCATGCATTTATGAAATAATTTTATGCATGATTTAATGTTTAAGGTTGAGCAAAAGAAAATAATTTTATGTTGAAAGTTGAAGTAGTGTGACAATTTAAGGGGGATTCGTCCCCATATGTGAACTATTGAAGGGCAGTTTACTGCCAATTTAAGAGGTGATTCGTCACCGCCACGTACGTTGGTTCCCACGCTGATCAGTATTTGATGTATGATTTAAGGTTACACTATGGATACAACCATGCGATGTTAGAAAATACTTTGCTTAACAATGTTTATGTATTATGTATGATTATGATATTTAAGTTAATTTAAGTTATGTGATGTCAATGATATTATTTTAAGCATGCTCATTCATGTATATGGTATGTATTAGTATTAAAGTGATTTAAATTATTTTAAATCCTTGTTATATTAGCATGTTGCGCCTCTAGGCTCACTACACTGGTATTGTGCAGGTGAGTACGTAGAGGACATAGTACCCATGATAAGTGCATTTTGTATGCATTATTTCATGTTATTTTTATGTTTATTTTGTGTGCATTCATATTATTTTTATGTGTTTTAGTGCATGTGTGTGTATTTCACTCCTTGGGTTAATTTTGTAGGAAAATGGAATTTTGAAGAGTGAATTACGGAGCAGCCTTGATCGAAAAATCATATTTAATTTTAGAGACATTGAAATCCAATCTTTACCGTTCAGATTAAAGTTAAAGATGTTTTGAAGCTGCTGTCCAAATTTCAGCTCAATCCGACGGCTAGATCTCGAGATATGAATTTTTGAAAATTATCGCTCGGCGCAGATTTTTTGTACTGCGCGCGCGCGAGAATCAAGCTCGCGCGCGCGCGATTCCGACGTACAGGCCTCTGTTTTTATGTGCTGCGCGCGCGCGAGGCCTAATGCCGCGCACGCGCGCGTGTTCGGGGGTCATATGTGTTCCGAAAGTCCTTGTTTTGGGAGGAAATTAACTGATAGGCGTTCCGGACCATATATATAGAAGATATAACATATTTTTGAGGGTTTCGGAAGCTCCAGAGCGCAGAGAACACAGAGGAGGCGGCTACAAGGCTTGGGAAAGAAGATTTATTCTTTCTTTTCTTCTTTTTATTTTTATTTTTGAATTATTGTTTTTAATTATTGAGTAGTTTATTTTCAACCAAGACGGCGTGATTGGGCTGAACAAATTTATGTAAAAAACTTGGATGTTTGTTTGGGATTTTTTAGAGTTGATTTTATTTTATTGATTGTCAGATTTATATTTATCTTGTGAATAGTCTGATCAACTGTTTGCTTGCATGTTAATCAATTCCAAATCGACAGAGGAGGTTTTGATTTTGATCACTCTGATAATTAACATATTGTAAAACCGACTAGAAATAGAATTCGGTTTCAGTGTGCGGTTTAGGTGTAAACTGAATTTTCACAAATATTTAATGCATTCAAATTTGATTAGAATTACGAAAGATTAGTTCATCAATATTTGAATAGGTTTGATTGTTCTAGAAATAGACCTTTGAACAAACTAGGAGAATTCCCATGAATTAAAATTAAATCTGAGTCCTGAATCGACTACATGTTACGTGATTTGTTCGGTACCTACGTGTGTCTTGGTTGTCTTTGTCTTAATTATTTTTATCTTCAGTTATTTTTATTCTTATTTCTTAATCAGTTTTTATTTTATATTCTTATTTTATTTAATTCAAAATCCTTCTATTATTTTGTCTAGATTAAGTAAAATAATTAATTCTTGAGAATTGACTGCAGTCCCTGTGGGATCGATACTTGGACTCTCAGTCCACTTTACTATTACTTGACCTGGTGCGCTTGCCAGTAGATTTTTATCAAACCGATTTAGCCGGTCAACCCACCAGAGGCGAGGACATATGAGTGGGCATGCAGTGATCCCCCGCGGCCGTCGTCTGAGTTTTTATGATTATGTTTTTATGGAATATTAAACATGTCGTTCTTTTTATTCATTTTCAGTGGTTGGTACTAGTACATATTTTTATTGAAATATTTTCAGTGCATGCAAACTTTTATTTAATTGTTTAGAACAACATTTTTATTTAATGCATGACTCAGACATTTAATTTATTAAATGTTGCATTTTATTTGAGCTATTTTTAAATCTGTTTATTTTTGTGCATATATGTATGGGCATGTATGTACATCTATTTTAATTAGTATTTTAATAAATAAAAAAAATTTCGCATTTATTAGTATTAGATGTTTCAATTGGTATCAGAGACGCGTTCTTGGTGGGGTCATCACTGCTATGCGAGCTCAGAAATCCACGCTACCGGTCTGTAAGTTTTAAGTGTTTATAGCATGATTTACTTTTAAGAATTTAAGTTAGCATTAATGTTAAAACACTTAGTTATGCATTTCGATTTACGTAAAAAATATGTGGTGGTGCAGAATGCCTCCCAGACCGATGAACAGACGTGGGGAATCTACACCTCCACCTCCACCTCCGCAGAACCCACTTGCAGCATTGGAGCAGGCCAATGCTACTTTGATGGCAGGAGTTACTTCTCTGTTAGAGCAGCAGGCTTCACGTCCCAGAATGTCCCATGAGGAGGACGTAGCTGAGCGGTTCCAGAAGAAGGGGCCAAAGGAGTTCCTTGGTACCACCGATCCATTGGTGGCTGAGGGGTGGATTCATTCTTTGGAGTCCATCTTTGCATATATGGGAATCACAGATGCGGACAGGGTGAACTGTGCGACGTATATGTTGAGGGGAGACGTAGCTCTTTGGTGGGAGGGTGCTGTCAGGGGAGTACACCTCCCTACACTGTCTTGGGCGGAGTTCAGGTGTGTCTTCTACGCCAAGTATTTCACGGAGGATGTGAGGAGTCGCATGATCCGGGAGTTTATGAGTCTCCGGCAGGGGGACAGGTCAGTGGTTGAGTACGTGAGCCAGTTCGAGAGGGGCTGTCATTTCGTGCCTCTGATTGCAGACAGTCCACCGGAGAAGATGAGGCAGTTTGTGGAGGGACTGAGAGCGGATATCAAGCACGACGTATGTATGATGGACGTCGCTACATATGAGGCGGCAGTTAGTAGAGCACTGAGGTCAGAGGAGGGTAGGAGAGAGATGCAGCGAGAGCAGCAGGGGAAGAGACAGATTCAGTCGGGGTATCAGCGACCACCTTCGCAGCCTCCTGCGAAGAAACAGTTTACTGGGCCGGCTAAGGGCCCGAATCCGCAGCAGAGGCCGCAGCAGCAGAGGCCACAGCAGCAGAGGGGCGGGGCCCCTAATGCTATAGGTTTTCCTACTTGCCCGAAGTGTCAGAAGATGCATTCGGGACCTTTTTTGTTGGGAGCAGGAGTTTTTTACCACTACAGAGAGCCAGGGCACCAGATAGCTAACTGCCCGAGGAAGAAGAACACGGCTGGTAGAGTGTTCGTCATGCAGGCAGAGGAGGCAGACCCAGACACCTCCTTGATCACCGGTATATCTTATCCCTAGTATTTTACAATTTTTCCTTTGGTTAAGAATCTAGTTTTCTTGCGAAATTGTGGTTATTTGGGTTATCTATCTGTATGTTAGAATAAGAAGCATGTTTTACTTGTGATTAGAATTAAGGGTTATTAGTGTCTCGTTGGGGGAAAGTTTAGTAGTGGCATGAAATTATTGGGAATTTTCTGCGTGCAGGAAGAATTCTAGTTAGAGGTAACTCCACGTTTGCGTTGCTAGATTCAGGGGCTACGCATTCGTTTATCTCCCTAGAGTTCATCAGACGGATAGGAATCACACCGGAGATTGCCAACAGTGGTTATGATGTCACTATGCCGTCAGGACAGATTATTACTACCTCTAGTGTCATCCGAGAGCTGGAGTTAGAGCTACAGGGACACTCCATTCGCGCAGATGTAGTGGTTTTGCCGTTAAGCGGCTTTGATTTGATATTGGGTATGGACTGGTTGATAGTCAATGGAGCTTCGATTGATTTTCGTCGGAGGTCAGTGTCAGTGAAACCGTCAGGAGGCGACCCGTTTACTTTCCATGCATCTCAGAGCAGTGATTTTCCTCAGGTGATATCTCTTATTCAGGAGAGGAAGTTGTTGAGACGGGGTTGCCAGGGGTTTCTAGCGAGTATTGTCACGGCCTCAGAACCATCTAGCAGATCATTATCAGAGATAGAGGTGGTTTGTGACTTTCCAGATGTCTTTCCGGAGGATGTTGCAGGAATTCCACCAGTGAGAGATGTGGAGTTCAGCATTGACTTAGTGCCAGACACCGTGCCTATATCTAAGGCACCATACAGACTCGCTCCTACCGAGATGAAAGAGTTGAAGGAGCAGATACAGGAATTATTAGAGAAAGGCTTTGTTCGTCCTAACTTTTCTCCATGGGGAGCTCCAGTGTTATTTGTGAAGAAGAAGGATGGCAGTATGAGACTGTGCATCGATTATCGAGAGCTCAATAGGGTCACAGTGAAGAATAAGTACCCACTGCCGAGGATAGAGGACTTATTTGATCAGTTGCAGGGAGCTTCGGTGTTCTCCAAGATCGACCTGCGATCTGGTTACCATCAGCTGCGAGTTAGAGAGGCAGATGTGTCCAAGACTGCTTTTCGGACACGTTATGGGCATTACGAGTTCTTGGTGATGCCATTTGGGATGACCAATGCTCCAGCGGTTTTCATGGATCTCATGAACCGAGTTTTTCAGCCGTATCTTGATCAGTTCATAATAGTCTTCATTGATGATATCTTGATCTACTCTAGGAGCATTGAGGAGCATAGACAGCATCTGCAGACAGCCTTGCAGACTTTGAGGGAGCATCGTTTGTATGCCAAGTTCAGCAAGTGCGAGTTTTGGCTCGAGCAGGTGGCATTTCTTGGCCACGTTATTTCGAGAGATGGGATTGCAGTGGATCAGTCGAAGGTTGAGGCAGTGCAAAAATGGGGTATTCCGAGGAATGCTTCGGAGATTCGCAGTTTCTTGGGTTTGGCAGGATATTATAGGAAGTTCATCAAGGGTTTTTCCTCTATTGCAGTACCCTTGACTTCCTTAACCAAGAAGAATACGAAGTTTATTTGGAGTCCAGACTATCAGAGGAGCTTTGATCAGCTGAAGGAAGCACTCACTATCGCACCGGTTTTAGCGATGACAGTACCGCACGAGGAGTTAGTGGTGTACACCGACGCGTCTAAGCTAGGTTTAGGCACAGTACTTATGAAGTGTGGTAAGGTTATTGCTTATGCGTCGAGGCAGTTGAAGATTCACGAGCAGAACTACCCGACACATGATTTGGAGTTAGCAGCAGTGGTCTTTGCTTTGAAAATCTGGAGGCACTATCTGTATGGCGAGAAGTGCAAGATTTTCACGGATCACAAGAGCCTCAAGTACTTCTTCACTCAGAAGGAGTTGAACATGAGGCAACGGAGATGGTTGGAGTTAGTGAAGGATTATGACTGTGACATTAGCTACCATCCAGGTAAAGCTAATGTAGTGGCCGATGCTTTGAGTCGGAAGTCGTCAGTGGTATCGTGTTTGTCAGTGCAGCTACCACTGCAGAGCGAGATTCAGAGGTTTGATTTGGAGTTTTACTCGAGTGGTCATGCACCGAGCTTGTCAGTGTTGACGGTGCAGCTGATTCTGTGAGATCGGATCAGAGTTGGACAGACTACTGATGAGGAGTTACAGCGTTGGAGGCAGAGAGATGAGGCCAAGGGTGGTCGTCTTTATACAGTTGTGGATGGCATTGTTCAGTACCGTGGTAGGATGTGGGTACCGAACGTCGATCAGTTGAGATCTGAGATTTTAGCAGAGGCTCACACATCTCCGTATTCCATTCACCCCGGAAGTACGAAGATGTACAGAGATTTGCAGCTATTGTATTGGTGGCCCGGGATGAAGAGAGACATCGGGAGAGTTGTGTCAGAGTGCTTGACTTGTCAGCAAGTCAAGGCAGAGCATCAGCGTCCAGCAGGACTTCTTAGACCTCTTCCTATTCCGGAATGGAAATGGGAGAATATTACGATGGACTTTGTGGTTGGCTTACCGAGGAGTGCCAGAGGTTGCACAGCGATTTGGGTGATTGTGGATAGACTCACCAAGTCAGCTCATTTCTTGCCGGTGAGGACTACTTACTCATTGACATAGTATGCAGAGCTTTACATCAAGGAGATTGTTAGACTGCATGGCATACCAGTGTCGATTGTGTCAGACAGAGATCCGAGATTCACATCCGCGTTTTGGAAGAGTCTGCACACAGCTTTGGGGACTAGACTTTTGTTCAGCACAACATTCCATCCCCAGACAGATGGTCAGTCTGAGAGAGTGATCCAGGTTCTCGAGGATCTTCTGAGAGCTTGTGTCATCGATTTTCAGGGCTCGTGGGAGACTAGACTGCCATTAGTGGAGTTTACCTATAACAACAGTTTTCAGTCGTCTATAGGTATGGCTCCTTATGCAGCATTGTATGGGAGGAGATGCAGATCTCCTGTGCATTGGGATGAGGTTGGTGAGAGGATTTTACTTGGACCGGAGATTGTGCAGCAGACAGCTGATATTGTGACACAGATTCGGGATCGCATGAGGACTGCTCAGAGTCGTCAGAAGAGTTATGCAGATACTCGACGACGAGATTTGGAGTTCGCTGTAGGTGATCACGTATTCCTGAAGGTGTCACCTATGAAGGGAGTAGTGCGATTTGGCCGGAGAGGCAAGCTTAACCCGAGGTATATAGGGCCATTCGAGATCTTGGAGAGAGTTGGCACGTTGGCCTACCGTTTAGCTCTACCACCAGGGCTAGCGGCAGTGCACAATGTATTCCATGTATCCATGCTTCGGAGATACATCTCGAACCCGTCACATGTGTTGGATTTTAAGCCTCTTCAGTTGACACCGGAGTTAGCATTTGAGGAGAGGCCTATACGGATCTTGGCTAGGGAGGAGCGGAGGCTTAGGACACGTGTCATACCGATGGTCAGAGTCCAGTGACTGAATCACTCGGAGGAGGAAGCTACTTGGGAGACCGAGGCAGATATGAGGACTCGCTACCCAGAGTTGTTCGGGTAAGTACTTTAATTTCGAGGACGAAATCCAATTTAAGGGGGGGAGAATTGTAACACCCGGTATTTTAAATACGTGAATTCGCATGCATAATTAGAAAATTTATTTATTTAAAATTTTAGATTATGGGTTAAATTATTATGTGAATTATTTGTGCATGATTTTCCTTTCTTTTTAAACACCATATCAGTATGTATTATGTAAGTGAAGTGTATGCATCGAAACTTTTCTTTACTTTTCAGAAAATGGTTTGGCTTTGTTGTTTGCACCATATTCATGTATTTCTTCCATCTATACTCACGTTTTTTCATCCATGGTGCGCCCAGCTGCTGGTCGGGGGTCCCTAGGTTGAGAGAGGGTGGTCTGGACTCGAGTGGCTCGAGTGGTTCGAGCCAAAAGAGCCCAGGAAACAAGCTAGGTCGATCGGGTTCCAGGGGTGCGCAGGTTTAAGGTTTTGGAGAAGGAGGTTCGGTGATGGGGGTCCAGGCTGCATGGGGCTGGGGGCTGGTGCAGGTTAGGTCCGCCCAGACGTGGGCTACGTCTGGGCGGCGGCGCTCCGGCTAGGGGCGGCCGAAGCTGGCCGGCAGCAGCCAAGGAGTGGTTGCTGCTTACGGCCGCAGCCGAGACGGGAAAATGGGGCAACGGGTTTAGGGTTAGGGTTGGTTCCGGGTTGGGTCTATGGCCTGGGTCGGGTCAGTATGGTAGTGGGTCGGGTTAAGTTGGTCCGGGTCCGGGTTAGGTGGGCCGGACTCGAGTCTTTTTAATTTTAAAGTATTTTATGATTTAATTGGTTTTTTGGGCCAATTAATTGAAAATAAAGCGATTTGGGTTCCATTTAATTATTTGGGTTAAATTTAATTATTATTGGGCTTAATTTAAATTAATTAAGTGAGTCCACTAATTTTTATGGGCCTTGGGGGCCCATGGAAGTTATTGGGCCAGTCTTTGGGCTTTTGGGCCCATTGGGCCAAAATAGGTCGTTAATTGGGCCAGGAATGTTTTAATGGGCTTTAATTATTTAATTGGGCTTAGAATGATTTTTATTGGGCTTAAGTATGTTAATGGGCCAGTCTCAGTGTTAATGGACCAGATTTAAGTAAATGGGCTTGAGTGTTAGGGCCAGCAGTCAGTATAATCCAGGATAAATTTGCATGTGTCCTGAATATATATTTAATTATTTTTATGCATTGAAGTTATTTTTTTATATTTATATGTTAGTATGAAATTAAATTAAATATATATGAAGGACACACATTTTATTTAAGTGCATGCATTTATGAAATAATTTTATGCATGATTTAATGTTTAAGGTTGAGCAAAAGAAAATAATTTTATGTTGGAAGTTGAAGTAGTGTGACAATTTAAGGGGGATTCGTCCCCATATGTGAACTATTGAAGGGCAGTTTACTGCCAATTTAAGAGGTGATTCGTCACCGCCACGTACGTTGGTTCCCACGCTGATCAGTATTTGATGTATGATTTAAGGTTACACTATGGATACAACCATGCGATGTTAGAAAATACTTTGCTCAACAATGTTTATGTATTATGTATGATTATGATATTTAAGTTAATTTAAGTTATGTGATGTCAATGATATTATTTTAAGCATGCTCATTCATGTATATGGTATGTATTAGTATTAAAGTGATTTAAATTATTTTAAATCCTTGTTATGTTAGCATATTGGGCCTCTAGGCTCACTACACTGATATTGTGCAGGTGAGTATGTAGAGGACATAGTACCCACCGGAGGCGAGGACATATGAGTGGGCATGCAGTGATCCCCCGCGGCCGTCGTCTGAGTTTTTATGATTATGTTTTTATGAAATATTAAACATGTCGTTCTTTTTATTCATTTTCAGTGGTTGGTACTAGTACATATTTTTATTGAAATATTTTCAGTGCATGCAAACTTTTATTTAATTGTTTAGAACAATATTTTTATTTAATGCATGACTCAGACATTTAATTTATTAAATGTTGCATTTTATTTGAGCTATTTTTAAATCTGTTTATTTTTGTGCATATATGTATGGGCATGTATGTACATCTATTTTAATTAGTATTTTAATAAAAAAAAAATTCCGCATTTATTATTATTAGATGTTTCAATATAAGTAAACAAATTCAACAAATTAATAGCACAATAACTCAGATAATTATATACTAACCATCAAACCAGCCGTGCAACCATCCAAATACAATTTACTCGCTTGATTGTCCAATTCTCGGTATAAAAACCTAAATGCAGCATCTCCCCATCCAAACTCAAAAAAAGTGCTCAGTTCATCAATATAGGGAAAGATAAAAGCAGGAGTAATGTAATTACCAGTCGAGAATATTACAGAATTAAATATGAACAAAATGAACATTCGAACAAAGTCATCAATGTCAGCTTCGACATTACTACTCGCAAGGAAAACAAGCTTCTTTTTTATAACGATCATATGAGTGTTGCTTATTTTCCCTCCGAAATGCCGAGACAGAAAGCTTGATTCAAGCTTGAGGTCCAGATCAACTTGTTGACCTCTCTGATGCAAACCAAGCACGATTGAGAAGTCTCTTGATGTGAAAGGAATGGAAATATCGCCACCAACAACGAACGAGCATGAAGGACTATCAAATCTTTTAAACAGATAGTCAACCCTGCCACTACTCACAGGTAGAACAGGCATGTCTATCCATTTACCGAATAGAGTTTCTTTTATTCTGCTCATTTGTTCATTCCCTATGACCACCTTCTACTCCTCCATTATTTTTTTACAATAAGCGGGAGAACATCGAGTAAATATAACCTTGCCACTTTTGATCGACTCAAAATCATCACATATTTCCTCTTCATCAGCCATTTCTAATATTTAAAAATCATTACAAAAATTTTACATTATAAAAATAACATAATGGAATATTGCATGGAAAATAACAAAAACTTCAAATTTGGGAACAATTGGATACTTTTATACATAAATTTATCAATTGTCTTCAACAATATAACATTATTGAATATATATTCAATAAATCACAAACATCACAACAACATAACAATATAGAATTCATTTACGAAGATATACTTCAAAAACAATTTCAAGAACAAAACCCTAAAAATTGGGGATAAATAATTTAAACTGAGGAACTGTCAAAATTAAATACAAAATTTAGGAATAATGATGCGAATGTTTCGACAAATATATGCAAACAAGAACGGTACTAAGACAATTGAGCCACGAAACCCTAAAAATAATGAAAACACATAAATATTAAAGATTTTTACAATGAGGACCAAATTATTCCTCTAAACGAAAAATTTTTTCTCAGTTACTCGAGAGAGTAATCATATATAGCGGCCAATTTAACAAATTTAAAACATGGTTTACCTATTTTTGATTTTTTCGACTTCTTCACCGTGCTAGATTTCTTTTTCTTCCGGACTCTAGAAGCTCCTTCAACTGACTTATCTTTTGAGTGTTTGCTTCTTCTAGTCAACGGTGCCATTTTCTGATCTCAAAAACTTATCACAAAAGATCACTGCTTTCTTGCGGGAAGAATCGGTTGGGTGATGGAGGGAAACTACCGATCGTCCCTGTTTTCTTGTTTTTTGTTTATTTGAAAAATAAAGTGAGGGATAGTGTTGGGTGTTTAAATAAATTTTAGGGGCATTTTTGTAAACTGACCCAAATAGGGAGTTGTAACAAATAGCAGCCTTATGTCAGGGATTTAGAACAAATAATTGCTGACTTGGAGACTGAGGAGGAATTTATGTTTACTAGTAGGGATTTATCACAAATTTGCTGTTATTTTTATGTATTTTAAATGTTCTTGAATTGGTTGAAATAGTCATGAACAATATTTTATAAATCAATAGATAAATCTTTGATGAAATAAAAGAATCATTGGTAAATATTTTTAAAATATTATATGGTACAGGAACGTGAACAGTGAACACTGTATCATGAGCTGAAATGAGCTTGGGTTATTTATATATATATTTTTAGGATATAAATATAAATAAATAAATAATACTCGAACCAAAACGTGGATGCACCGCACCGTGCACGTTGTGACTTGTGACCATGACGTTTAATTTGTTATTTGAATACGAATTGGATGTTACAAATGTAATATACATGCATACCTATATTTTATTTTTATTATCTTGATAATGTATTAATCGATATATTATAAGCTATTCTACTTCAATTTTTTTAGATATTTTTTCAATCAAAATAAGATCGTAATTTCATGCATCAAGTTTGCATTTATGCTCCTATCATCATATCTATTCTATTCTATTAAGTTTGAGGCCACACCAAATTGATGTGTTGGATGTGAGCTTGTGGCCTCTTTGTTTTTAATTTTTTCAAACCAATTATTTAATATTTTTTTACATATTTTACAATAATTTAATTAAAAAAACAAATTGCACAAACATGCAGCGTGTACGCAAAAACGAATTGTACAAGTACGCAACGTATATATGCAAAAAAGCATTATATTGCGTGCAATTCGATACTAGTATTAAGGAAAAGTGTCATTTATAAGATATATTATATATTTTTAAATATTTAATCAAATTTTGTAATAAAAAGCTATTGCTTAAAGTCACAATACTTTTTTTTATATAACTAATGCATAAAATTATGCTAAAATATTTATTGCAAATATATAATATAATATGGATAATGGATACAAATCATTCTTTCTAACATTTAGATTTTTATATGAAGAATTTCCGAAGGAAACCGTAAACGTAACAATAATTTTATGCTAAAATATTTATTGCAAATATATAATATAATATGGATATAAATCTTTCTTTCTAACATGTTAATTTTTATATAAAGAATTTCCGCCTAAGAAAAGAAGGAAGCCGTAAACGTAACAGAGAGCGTGCCTTGCATATCGCACGCGGTTGCCGGTTTACGTTAATTTTATTTGGCTTTGAAGAAACAATTTAAAATTCAAATTTCAGAGACAAAATATTGGATGCATTTTAATGAAATGATATTTTAAAGAATAAAAATCGATTGTTTTAATGCAAGAAAATTTATATTAAATTTATCAAATATAAATCATTAGAGAAATATTTATATGTAGGTGGAGATCATATAAATCCTTGCCAAGTTACACCTCCAAATTAGACCAAGTCTAAAATCTCCAATAAAAACTAAGAAGACGAGCGATAAAGATCCGTACTTGCTGAATTAGATAATACAAATGGCAGCCTAATAGCAATAACCAATTGCCATTAACTTTTCTTCAGTTTACTTTGCTATAAATAAATAGTTTCGCTTTACTCGTTGAAATCATAATCACTTGATTATTTATGTTTAAATATTAACAATTAATTCATGGACCAATATAATTGAGTATTCAATATAGAAAAATTAAACTTGGTTTCGAAGTCCAAATCTCTATATTGAGTCTCGGTCAACTATTTTTCAGCATCCTAACATGTTTTGACTATAACGCATATTGTTAAATATTGAGTTATTGGCGACACATCGTCGTATTAAAGTATATGGTAATTTTTTTTTTATCACAAACTTTTATTTTTGAAGGAACAAAATCCCATGAAATTGGGAATAGAACATTTAAACGGGGACGTAACCCTTATGTTCGAAGACATCAAAGAATTCCAACTAATAACAAAGCAAACTTTAACTTCAAACAAGAAGACTTGGTGGTATTTTTTTTCAATCCTTGCAAGCCAAGAACAGCTAACTTGTCCATTTTACACAAATTAGAAATATATTCATTTCCAAAAAATGAGACCTTAATTCCAAAAATCACTCGATATTCAAGTCAATTCGAAGAGATCTAGTCGACGACTTATATATCTCTAATCCAATCCAAGATTATTATTTTAATCTAATTCAAGATTGTCATTATCGTTATTATTATAATCGACGAGAGTACGTAGGCGATGGAGTGGTGGTTATATTTTAGTTGACATTAATTATAATAGAAAATTTCATATAAATCCTAATATTTTTTTTTTAAAGAAAAAGAAAAAGTGATAAGGTCATATATTACCCTTCAATTTTCCTATACACAACTTGTTTACAAAAGAAAAGTGCCCCTTCATTATTGGCTCGAGTCTTTAGAGTTTAGACGACCGTGGTTGACTTAGACAATGGGAAATGCAAAATATTCTATGCATTCACCTCCCAAATATTTGAAATAAATAAATAAAATATATTTGAATATTGTCACCTTTTGTCTTTCGAATGTGGTATTAATTAGCTGTAATTATTCGGGTCCATGTGGTGATTATTGTCAATAAATGTTATGATTGGACCTTGTTGGCATTGGCTTAATAACTTCATATTTGTCCTTTTATCATTTGTAGAAAAAACTAAACAAAATTCTCAAAAAAAATATATTAAAAAATAATGGAAATTATAATTTGGGGAAAAAATGAAATAATAATGGGGAATGTCCAAATTCCTTCTTATTTTTTTTTTTTTTTTTTTTTTTTTTCCCTTTTTGGGCACGGAACAGCAAAAATGACCGTGTCTTGGTAATCCATTCCAACCTCAACTTCTTGTAAAGTGAACAGGCCTTTTCACTTTTGAGCCATTCATTATTGTATTGGACTATTGGCACATTTTAAATGTACCATACAATAAAAATACAATACAAGGGGCCTGTGGGAAAAAAAAAAAGTACTGACCAAGGTACAAATGACAACCAAGATAGCCTAACAAAGACAAATAAACAAAGATAAAATAAAATAAAAAAGGGAAAAGATTCAAACTTCCCAACGAAAAAAAAAAATCATAACCTACGCAACCTAACTAATTTCTTTGCCCCTAAGCTCAACTTTATGGAACTAAATACAAAATACCACAACTGTCAATTAAGAAATGGAGCACCAAAATAAATAAATTTCACTTGCCAACATGGACTTCACGTCAGTATTATCCATATACATTCTTCTGTCTATATGTATATATATATTTCATTATTCTATTTTAGACGATTTTGTAATTTTAAACGTAACGTGTATTTATACATGTATCTTTCTTTCGTAAGTGCACCGTATATGAGTATGATGATAATGGGCAACTAACGACCATTAAAACTATATAAAGAAATAAGCAGACTTTGAGAGAAAGACCAGACATGTTAGCCATAAAATGATCATATCTCCTACCTAAACACTGCTTCATTCAAACAAGAACCTTGTACAAACTTCATATCATCCCGCATTCTTGCAACTCAGATATTCATTCCATTCGAATCCCGACACGTTTCGACAGCTAGCTCGATGGATCCTAAGCCATCACCTAAATTCGGCGACAGCGTCCATCTGCCTATCTCTGAGCTTGAAAGAAAGCTCTGCGATGCAGAAATCATCAGTCCCACGATATTTGAGCCACAGACTTGCAGCGGGGATACACCAACGTCCAGCATCGCGAATTCGGTGTCTGTGAACCGGCCGCCCGTTCGAGCTCCTGAGAAAAAGCTCACTCTTTTCGCCCTCCGCCTTGCTGTTCTGGAGAAGGCAGCATCAGGGATCGGGACTCTGAGTTTCATATGGGCTACAGTTGTTTTGCTCGGCGGTTTTGCCATCACTCTCGATAAAACAGACTTCTGGTTCATTACCGTGATCTTGTTGATTGAAGGGGCTAGGATTTTTAGCAGAAGTCACGAGCTTGAATGGCAGCATCAGGCTACATGGTCCATTACCGATGCTGGGATGAATAGTTTCCGTGCTCTGAGATCGAGCTCGAACTTCGTAATCGAAGTCGCTAAGGCAGCCTGCAAATCGGTTGTTCCTTCAAGAAAGACGAGCCAGCAGAGTAGGGAGCTAGCGGGGACAACTAATTGTCAGGCGAGCGGAAGGGATTGGGAGGTGAAAAGGATGCCTACTAGAACGTGGACAAGTTCCGAGGTTCCTCTGATTCCTTATGGAAAATGGTTGTTCAATTCAAGAAATGTCAGCAAGCTTTTGTATTGGCTTCAACTGGCGTCTGCCACAGCTTGTGTGGTTCTATCCATGATCAAGCTTGTGCACCGGAACTATGGGGAAGTGGAGAAAGGTGATACCGATAAAAGGAACCGAAAATCGGCTCTCATCATATTCTACTCGTTGGCTTTGGCTGAAGCATCGTTTTTTCTCTTGGAGAAAGCTTATTGGGAATGGAAAGTTAGTGTTCAGAAGATATTGGATCAGGTGAATAAGGAGTGTGAATTGGGTGAATCGGGTTTGATTTCGATTCGGAGATTCTTCTATGATGCGTATTCGAGGTGTGTGAATGGAAGCATATTTGATGGGCTGAAAATGGACATGACTTCTTTTGCTATGGAGTTGTTGGAATCCAGCTCCCCTGATGAGCAGCTGATTGGAGCAAGAATCTTGCGAAAATTTTCGACGATTCAGTCTTTTTCTGAGGACACACTTCAGAAGATTGGGATCAATTTATCGGTTATGGGGAGGATGGTGGAAATGTTGAACTGGAAAGATCCTCAAGAAGAAGAGATCAGGTATTCTGCAGCCGAAATGTTATCAAAACTGGCTGGTATAAAGCAAAACTCGCTGCGAATAGCTGACATTCCAGGTGCCCTGGAGTCAATTTCATCCCTGCTACATGTCAGCAGAAGCCACACCAGAGCTGCCGATGAAATCTCCGAGAAAAGGATAATAGTTGACGATGAAAACTATGGTTCTTGGGCGTTCAATCATTTGGGGCTTCAGATTTTGAAGAAACTAGCTCGTGACCACGATGTCTGTGGAAAGATCGGCAACACGAGATGTCTGCTGCCGAAGGTTATCGAGTTCACTCATGCGGATGAGCGGCTGCTGAAGAATCCGACCGCGGCAGAGTCTCAAATTTTGACAGTGAAGCGTTCGTTGCAGGTTCTAAAGATGCTGTCCAGTACCTCGGGTGCTGCAGGTAAGCAACTAAGGAAAGAGATATCAGAGATAGTATTCACAATTAGCTACATCCGTGATATACTAAGATATGGAGAAAAGCAACCAGGGCTGCAAATGCTGGGAATCGAAATTCTAACGAATCTTGCAATAGACAATAATGCAACAGAGATAATTGGAGGTACAGGTGGGATGCTCAAGGAACTGTTCAACATTTTCTTGAATGATGAATTACCGGCAGACCAGAGTAACGTACGCGCGGCTGCCGGTGAAGCATTAGCTATGCTGGCTTTGGAGAGTCAGGGTACGTGCGGACGGATTCTTAAGTTGAGGCTACACGGGAATCTGATAAAAGCTCTGGAAGTTCCATTGCTTCGCATAACTGCTGCAAGAATCGCGCGAAATTTATGTGCCTATAGCGGAGAGGATTCATACCAGCAACTGAAGAGTTTAACTGCTGCAGGACCTATTGTATGTATCTGTGGTATTTTCTTCACTAGACTCTTTTAGTAAATACAGAACTGATTCTAAATCAGTTAGTTCTCCTACTTACTGCAGGTTCTTGAGGCCATAATGAAGGAGGATGACAAATTGCAAGAAGTAATGATTGGAGCGGCAGTCTCTATTTTCAACCTCATGAAATCTGAGGACTCGAAAATCATGCTTAAGAAAGCGGGAGTTGGAGAATCCGACCTGGCTCGTCGCCTTTTCTCGATTCTGAAGAAGTACCAGGATCCATCAATTAAAGTTCCCAGCATAAGAAGGTATGCAATAGAACTTGCAATGTGGATGATGAGAGACGATGCCACAAATACTCGAAGTTTCGTGAGCCTGGGAATGGAGAGGGAGCTTGAATCTGTACTAGAGACGACATCAGAACTGGAGAGTTTCAACATTTTCTCTGGAGCTGTTGGCCTATGCCGCCACCGAATACCAATGCACTCATTGGTTGAAACAGCAATCAAAATGCTGAAAGAATAGCAAAAGAACAGAGATGGTATATGAAATATTTTCCATGCAGAAGCACCCCATGATGAGAAGTCAGAACATATGTAATAATCGCACAAGGATCGGATAACATTCTTTAATTGCTTGAGTGTGTAAGCGTACAAATCAATGGGTATTCTATTTATTATTTACAACAGTAGATATGTTCCCATTGATGCACAATTTAAAAAAAAAAAAAAGTGCAAAGTGAATTTTCAATTTAAATTTATTGATTATCTTGGAGTTGCATTATGCAGTATTTCTTTATTGCACATCATAATCAGCTACAATACTTCAGCATACTTCAAGCTCAACTACACATTGCATTCAATACATTAGTGCAAGCAAGGAAAATATACGAGTACCTGTGATGAATGTTAAGATGCAATGAAATTCTGTAGAAACGAAGTACATTCAATGCAGATAAAAATGAGGGAAAAAAAGTTCTCCAAATACAGAATTAAAGTTGGAAGGACAATGAGTTTATATAGCTAACTCGAAGTGTAAAAGCATGTTACTGTATAACTAATCTAAAAGACGAAGTTTACACTCCAACAATGTACAACTTCTGCGCATGATGTGAATCATGAGCACTCGATCCATCCCATTAACAAAAATCAAATCAATGAGTTATACAATAAACTGTTCATGTCTAAAAAGGCTTAAAATCACGAAGAAAGATTCGTATGACAGAAAATATCACCTGTGTCACCTGTACAGAACCCGGGAAAGAATATTTAGTACATAGTTACAACAACAGCAGCAACAACAATTTTAACCACGATCCTTCGATTTCATCGTGTTCCTTGGTGTGCTCCTCTAGAGACCAACTACTTCACAACACTACATTAATTTAGCAGTACACCTTCAATATATGCATTCGTCAATCACGAACTAATAATCATCTGTTTCTGAAGAAATTGAGATCCCAACGACGTAACAGGCCATCCATGATATTGCTTGTCGGGTTCTTCTCAACTTTAACAACGACCCTCGTCTGATCATTCATGTCAGCATCTAATGTACTCTGATCGCCTGTTGTTTTATCACTACGAGATGTCATCCCAGTGGTTTCTTGTCCCATTGAATGTTGTGCAGCATCATTACTTGCCCGATCATTTGAATGACTGCCAATGTCACCACCAGCTAAATTGCCGTTACATGGTGATGTGTCGCTTGGAGGAGTTTCTTTCGTTTTTGCTTCTGAAATTGGAGTGCAACTCGGTGGAGATTCTAATGCTGATTTGCTACATTTAGGAAGTGGAATCTGGGATGCTGGCTCATGATCCTTAGCAGTTGATATGGTACCTGAGTCTGTTGTTATGGCATCGCTCCAGTTAGAATCCCCTTGTTCATTCTTTTGTGCTGATTGTAGTTCTGGTTCCGGGAGTTTATTACCACCATTAGATGATGGTTGAGGATGTCGCACCTCCAAGTCCTTCAGCGACTCAAGCACAGCTTCCATGAACATCTGAAAATTTGGCGATGATCAGCAAGTAATATATCATTTCAAGGCAAAGAACGTGTGGGGAGCGAATCTTACCCTTTCTTCTTCTTCCACGTTGCTTGGGAAATCTGACAAAGCATCGAGAGGATACTCCACATATTCATCATCGTTTATTGACGCAGGCACATGAGAACAATGAGGACTGCCATTGGAGAGTTCAAAGCTGATCATACTAGAGGATGATGGGTGAGAATCAGACTCTCTACTTTCCACCTGGAGAGTACAAATGATCATGATGAGTCAGTTGCACAGAACTGCATCTTTTGCACAAAAATCAGAGGCAAAAAAAAAAAAAAAAGGTATCATTCTGGTACGCACAAAAGCACAACAGCAATCCAAATATTTGACACTATACCAAGAATCTTCAATTAATATTTATTATACAATGTATAGACGTACCTGCATATCAACTTGATTCGTTTTGGACGAAATATCAGCAGGAACCTAAATAAAACAAAAACAGCAATCAGCCATTGGTCACTTATTATTGCAGAAGAAAAACCACACAATCTAGTGGTTCTCTACCCAAAAGCTTTGGTGTAGAGAATGAGCAAAAGGAAAAACCATATATGAGCATATTTTAAATCATTAATCTCCTTACGATGCCAAGGTAACCCATCTTCCTTCCACATTTTTCACTATTTTAAAGAGAGAGAGATATCATACCACTATTGTACTCATAGGTCTCCTGGATCGAAGTTGTTTAATCGCATCCTCTGTGCTACTAGTTGTTGGACCTGAATAAAATAAATTTGCACTCAGAAAGAAAAAATATGATCGAGAAACACACAAAACTGAGCAAAACAATATGAGCATATACCAGAAGGTGAACCCACTAATTCATCAGGATATTCCGCATGACCAGAAGTGCTCCAATTATTCTGGAGGTAATAAAGGAACGTTGTGCTTTAGTCAAAGATTTAGCCATTAGAAGTCCGCCAAATCAATAGTGTCGAAGAAATAAAACAATTTACCTGGCCGATGTAGTCTCTTGTCAAGTTATAAAATGTACTTCCTATTTCATCCTCTGGAGGTTGTAATACATTGTTGAAAAAAATACAAATTGAATCAAAGTAAAATTGAGGCCGGGGAGAATTGTGATCACCCTCAAATTTGATTATATTTTTGTCCCCCTGCAAATTTACAGATACAAGGACATGAACACAAAAAGAACATGAGATAATAGCAAACACAAGTCACGATTACCGTTTATTAAATAATGAGAGAAGGAAAAAACTCATCAAAATATTGAATGACTAGGTGGGAAAATTTAGTCAGAATTGGAAGACAGATCTGGCATGATAAGAAACACATTAGTCATCAGCTGGAGTGAAAGTGGTGAAGCATCATATAACAGTAACATTTCTAACGGCACTGTGTATCTTAGTTAAATGAACAAGAGCATACACCGTCGCCATCCATGGTGAGACTTGAGGTTTTTCACATTTGAAAGAATACCTGAAAACTTTATCTCATAGCTAGTTTTGGGAATACGCTGATTTGTCAGGTTGAACAACCAAATTCCATTTGAAATGAAATACATTTAAAGAAAAGAAAAAACTTATGGCATCTGCTTTCACAGGCTATTCAAAAATCATCTATCGCAGGTATATTTCATTTAATTTTGTGACAGGCAAATAGCATAGCATTTTAGGTTTGGGGGGTATTTACAAACGCCTAGACCTAACAATCATGAATTGTGACCCAAAAAAATATGGCATCAAAACAAGCAAGAATATCAAAACTATACTCGAAAAGGAGGTGTAATAGCATGGACAGAGATGATTATGAAATATCACTCGTGAAGAAACTACCATATAAGCATCAAATATCCGATCAGAATGATGAGGTTGTATGAAATCATCATCACCGGCGTGACCAAAAAGAACTGGAACAAAGCAAGATTTTGCAACCTAGAAACATGGAGTCAAAAATACATAAGCAAGTGGTAGTAACCTAAAGGACCAGAAAAATGGATAAAGAATCACTTAGAAACAAGTAACAGATAAATAAACTTCAAAGAAAATATATTTTTTTCTTCATGCCTAAAATGGGATCACCAGAATTATCGCAGATGGGATAGCCTCTTTCGCCTTTACCAAAATTAAACTTTTATTTGATCATTCTGATGTGAGCCACTCGGTCTGAATCCAAATAGACTTGGTCATGCTTTGCAACCCAAGTTAAGAAATACACAATACCGGTGTCGGCTAACAACCATGAATTAGAAAACTCGAATTAATTCTTAGTGTATGGATGTTAAGTGGCGCAAGTAATCCATGTCAAGTAACACATATACTCCTTCAACCGTGTATAACATTGACATGCTAAACATTTTTATGCATATAACTAATACAAAATCAGAATTTCATGAAAACGAAGGAAAATTCTCTCCGCAGAAACAAAAGAATCACACAATAATGTGTGTTCATACATGTAAACACATGCACACTAGGTAGAATATTACTATCCATAAAAAATTAACCCGTGGAAACATATTTGTTAAACCATGTTCACCGGTAAATAAATAAGTACCCAAATCCAGCACACAAAGATATACAAGTAACACCTTATCCACCAAACAATTTTTTCCACTTGTGAATATGAGCATTGTTATTTAATAACAACTTTATTTTTAAAATTTATCATATTCATTTAAGTGTTGAAAATTTAGGAAGATTTCCTACAGCGTGATGCATATAAAAACCAAGTAAAACTACAATCTCAACTCTCAAGAACAGAATGAGGAAGTTGGAAGAAAGTCTATATGATTGGGTCAACGTACAATTACAAAAATATGAGGAACATAAATAGCTTAGGATGCACTCATGATTAAAGATAACAGTTCAGGATACCTTGATTGCATTGAGGTCCATTATGTCAAATTTTGCCTTTTTCTGAATAGCTCTACGCATGTACTGGATTGCAAACTTAACCTGGAAATGAGAAAGTGCAAAATTGTTAAATAAACAGTGGATTGGTCCCAAAGCAAAAAAAAATGGATAACATAGACGTCAATTCATGTTCATACAACGTTGACCCGAAACTAGGTTAATAAATTGGTCGCTTACAGTGAATCTGGGAAGACGAACTTTGTAAGTATCAACCAATTCCATCATCAAGTCAACTAAATCAGAGAAGGGGCTGTCTAGAACCATTCCTGCTATGGAAGGATCCTCAGCTCCATACATCAAGCTGAAAGAAGTAGAATGTCATGTCTATTGGGTATTGAACAGTTCTATAACCGACGCAGAACATCTGCAAACTTGGAGCGGAGTGATGCCGCGGTAATCACACAATGTTTATGTCTTCAAATAAATAAATAAATAAATAAACCACCATCTTCAGTACCTAGACAGCTAGAGAAGCTATTCCTTTTTTTTTGCTCCTTCTAAGGCAGTATCTAGAGAAGGCATTATTTATATGCCTTCGTACATAAGACATCGACACCCCAGCTTGCAAGTGTATTAACACATAAAGAATTCATGAAATAGCCCTGCCCAACTTTATTAGATAATGATTTAGTCTTATATGCCATACAAGCTTGTTGCTTGCAGCATATGGAATAAGAGGTACTGGTTTTAGACAGAGACAGCTTCTAGAGAAGTTCCCTCCACCAAAGATAACTATTTAACTAAAAAATACAAATAAATATAAACAACAAATAAGAAAGGATAAAGCGTGATTATTTGACAAAGTATCAAAGCATGCGAACCTGCAATTTGAACCATTGTTCTAAAAAGCTGACTTAATTGGTGCTTAAGTGGAATGTGTGAAGTGCGCGCAAAGCAAAACGGTTTGGCCAAAAACAGAAAACGAATGGTCAACACCCATGAGTTGACTGCATGAAGAGTATTTAGCATCCAATAAAAGTGTGTTTTTTAGTTTCAATATTAACATTACAATATATGTTATTTAATAAAATAATATAATTTCAGGGTTGATGAATCAGAAGAGGATGAAATAAAATAGTAATGCAAGGTTGATGAACAAGAAAATGATGAAGGATAAATTAAAGAGTTTACTACAAATTGATGCTAGTAATAACCAATATTGGATAGTTCAAGACTGTAATGATGAAGATATTGATACCTTACAACCTTTAAGAGATATTAAAGCTAAAGCAATAAGGGAGTCTGACGAAAATGAGTTTCCATCGGATGACATGAAAGACGATTTTGATGAAGAAAAGGTTATTTAATCCGACAAAAAGTTAGATAATGGTGGGCTTTTAAGTATCTGGTATGATCATAGGAAACTATTAATAATTACAATTTTGAGAATTTTGTATCTTTGAGAACTTGAAATTTTATGCATTTAGCCTTAAATATTATTTTTATTATCCATAATTTTATCTATTGTTTGGCCTGAGATAAATAAAATTATATTAATATTAATTTTTAAAACATCTTTTTACTCTTAAACTCCAACTAAGCATGTTTAAGTTTGTAATATCAACGCTTGACCTCGACAATTTGCTACGGTGCTTTCTAGAACCTTGATTTTAACCAAGTGACAAGATTAGAGAAACTAACCTAGTAACAGCACCCATGGAGCGGCCCCACAAACCAATCAAGGAAACATTCCCATCGCCCCTTAGATATTTAACAACAGCTTGGAGATCATCCTTCTGCAGAATGGCAACCACAATGGATCATTAAAATACAGGACTAGAATCTAGCGACTACTGAAAGCTAGTAACGTATAGCTGGGATACATCATACATGGCATAGCATTTGATATCAGACTGGAAATAAAACCAAAAAATGAGCAGAGAAATTAATGACATATTTATTTTAACTTGAAGCCTTTGCAAGCTGCTAAAAAAATTACAGTTAGAAACTTTTTGCACTTCCAGGTTCCAAGTTATCAAGCATTTTTTAATGTTTCCTCCTGCGTGTTATTCCTAGTGTCCAAGATTTATTGACAGATGATAAACAGATCAGCATATCAATGGGGTCAGATAACATATGACGGGGTGACGCAAGGTAGTAATCTCTTACTTCATTCCACCCAAGAGTGACGTGTTCTCCTCCAGAGAGTCCAGAACCAGAGAAATCAAGAGTAAAAACAGTAATATTTGATGGTAACAATATAATAGCAGCTTCACTGGCATCTGTGCGGCAACCACTGAAAAAGATAAAGGGCACATATTAAACGAAAAATATGAGATTGAATCTTAACTTGACATGCCTATGTCCTACATATATTCTGCGTAGAGGCCTTACTTCCCTGGAATTACGGGGACAAAACAGCGCAGGTACATTTTATAAATCATATTTCTCAAGCCCGATATTAAACATTAATATGTGGTTAATGACAACCGGAAAAGGCTGCTAAATCAAAATAGGCAGTAGCACGTGCTAAGCCAAGAGAAGAAAAGGTAATGGGGGAAACAAGCTAGTCAAATTCACAGTTGTTGTGCAGCTTAGGTAGTTCATCAAATCTTAATGGAAGTGCAACCGATCTAGCCAGACAGTCAACTAAGGAAAAAAAAACAGGAGAATCTAACAAGATAAAGAAATCAATTACCAGAAATTTGATCCAAACACGCCCAACTAGTTCTCAGGCATGCTCACTATTTTAAATATCATGGATTGCAACTCAACCACATGAAAGAATACTGATACAATAACTTCCAGGTTCAAACAGAGGTTTCTTCCACAAACACAAATACTGACCTATTTCCATGGCAGTAGATTACACAGGGCAGTGCATTTCCTTCAGGACTGACTATAGGCTTGTAATGGCTGCATTGAAGAACATCTCCTCGGCTATTTACCACCTGCAAGATTTTAGAAAAAATGAAAACATTACTTATTAATCACAGCTCAAACAAAATGAAAGAATTGCTCCACCTGCAATTTAACAGACACATTTTCTCATTACACGTCTGAGATCTTTTTTTCTACTATGAACTATCAAATTTTTTTTGTAAATATTGTCATTCTTTGGCATGTATGATGTGACACTGAGATTTTTAACTACGTATTTTGAGAGTGGCGCCAAAGACATACCTATTCAACTGATAGCTGGAAAATATTGCACGTTAACTCAGGAACTCAAATTTATGGTACGTGGCAAAGAAAGGGTGAATTTTTCAAACTACCAAAAATGAAAATATCAACATTAAATGGAACCGACTCAAAAAAAAAATTTGATTCTAGCATTCAGAATAAATTCAAGCCCATGGCCTAAGATAGGATAATGTAGACAATCAATTTTTACAACACTGTGCCATGTGCTTGGTTTGACTGACAATATATTAGTAAAATGATAGGAGTCCGATGATAGCAAGCAAAATTGTGCTATGGTTGGTTGGCTTACCTATTAATAGTATAAAGACCAAAAGCACCACACGAAAGACCAAGCAGCAATGGTGGTTCAAGTTAACTCATAATGGAGTCCAATAAATTACAGAAATATCAAAATCAACGGCTTCACATGGAATGTGGCTTTACATGAAAGCGGACTGGCTTGTTCTTGTGTCCGACCAGATGAAGAACAGAAATTTTGCACAGTTAACTTACAAACGGATTCGATCTCTATCCATTCAGAGCATACCCAATAGAGTCCATGGGCTTTTTTGATTGAGTGGCTCATCATTTAACAGCAGCAAGGATATTACACATTAGAATAACAGTCTGAATTATAGATTTATACTGGAACCAATATCAGAATAATGAGAATTTCAACAATTTCTGTTTAAACTGAAGGATCCACGGGTTACTCTTACCCAAAGGTTGAGGTCAAACACATCAATTTGAAGTATACAGAAGCGTCCAAGCAATATGGGATGGATAGAACATCAACTATCATTGTAAATCATGATTTCCAATGGATTTGAAAATCAAATAGCAGCAGCCTTTGATTAACAATTGTAACATTTAAAAAACAGAACGTGAAACACAATACAACAATCGCTCTTCTATGCCAACAGTATTCTGGGATGTGATGATAAAGATCTATAACATGGGGGTACAAGGTGTAGATAAACAAGACATGGAATCAAAATTTAATGCTCCCAGTAAGTAATCCTACATCAGAACTGACATGATAAGAAAGCATATCATGTCTATTTTCTACTAAGAACAAATTGAAGACAATAAAGAGCTTCAGGAATCCATTTTCGGGGGTGACGCGACGTACAAGAAGGATTATGAATATAGCAACTTGCAAGGCGTATACTTATCAGGTGCTCCCTTCTGATTCAACAGGAATTTATTTATAAGCCACTTTAAAAACTACCCATTACAGTTGCAAATATTGCAAAAAAAAAAAACAAGAATTAGTGAGGGAATAAGGCGGATTAAGAGAAGTGAATCCAAGTACTGCACATAAATAACCTCTCACCTCCAAATCTTTCCTTTGGTACCACTTCCCTTTCAGCATAAATTCTTGATCTAACAAATCATTTTTGGGATTGTATTCAGCTCTGTGGTCAAAAGAGTAGATTAATTAACTGGATTTATTCTCATGGCTACAAGATCCAAAAAATGGGTTGAGAGAGCATGTAAAAAAATTTCTCCTAAATTAATCATGTTTTGTTTAAAAACAACAAAGTCATCTTAATTTCTTAGCCATAACAAAGTTGACTATTTTCATAATGCATGTAGAGGAGATCTTGTGCCTATCACACACAATTATTTTGTCTAGGTGCATCTTCATGACTCAATTCTCATTAACTTGTTCCATCAAATTTAAAAAACCAGTATGCCAGACAGACCATAATTACATACACGACATGCATTTTTTCTCTCAAACTAGAGCAGAAATGGGAATCCCACCAAGGCGTGTATAATGATGATAGAAACATGAGGCTTGTTTTTAAATCGCAAGGAACTAATTATTTTCCATTAGCTAATAACCCTCAAGCATATTGTTTTAAATGTAATAGTGGATGCGCACAGCCCAATATCTAGGATCTTCTCACTTAGCAAAGTTCTCCCATGTTTTATTAGGAAACTTATTACAAAAAAGTTTTTATCCACCAGCTATCTATTATATTTTTAGTTCAATGGTTGATAAACTCTTTTAAAAAAAAGCGATCCTGTGTATGCCAAATGAGGTATTTAGATAATAATGATGAACGACTTCCAACCCATTAAGCATCGGCATGTCAATTACATCACTATGCTGAAAACCATATCCTGTGATTGGAGATTTTGAACAATATGACAACTCCTGTGAACACTTTCTCACCTTCATAAACATTTCCCCAAATAAGCATACTAATTTATGTCATAGCTCGCAGTAAGATCCCTCAAACACAAGTACTAATTAAACTCTAGTCTGAGACTCTAAATTAAATAATGCAGAGAAAGAGGTGCATTGTTCTTCAAGCGTAAGTATCTCTACAAAAAAGATACTTTCCACCACTGCCCACAAATCTTAACACTTGCAAAAGGAAGCGTCATTCATTTACAAGAATTGTCAAGACTCGGCATTCCAAACACTAAAGAAGGAGACACGGAAAAACGTTTAGTATTATAGAATTTGAACCTAGCCAAACTTCATCAAATGTGAACAATAAAGCACGAAATCCAAACAATATCAAGACAAAGTAAATCAAACCAATCAACCAACATATTAATATTAATACGACCAATCAAATATCAAATACCAAATACAAATAAAAAGTCGTTAATTTCAGCCAGAGCCAGCAACCTTTAACATACTCTCAAAACCAACCTCGAATGTTTTTTGAAAAAAAGCCAAAAAAATTTCTTCACCAACAGATAAATAAATTGCAGCATCAATAAACCTAGACACAGAGTTGAAAACAATATACGAAAGTAGTCAAGATTTGATTTTTCTCACCTGGGTGGTCTTATAATGAAGTTTATAAGCTGTTCCATGGGAAAGAATCAAGCAATCAAGATCTCCCCTTTTCCCTTCTATTCTATATGGAAACTGGTCTCTTTTTCCCCAAAATTTTCAAAAAGTCTGCCAGTAATTTGCTCCGAACAAACGGAAACAAATAATTAGAAGTAGCGGTATATGATTCGTAGTTTAGATTCAAAGAAAAAGAGTGTGAAGAAAAAGAAACAGCACTAGGAACGGGTTTTTGAATCTTTGGTATTCTAGGAAAAAGAGAAACGAATCAAATTGGAAAGTGGAAACCGGCCCTTATAATTTCTTACTTCGGTGGTTGTTCTCTATGTACCGTGAATCTGGGATTTCATTTCTTGCAAACAAATTTTACCTTTATATTATGAAAATTGTTATATATTGAAGAATCTTTTCTTTAAAAAAAATAATATAATGGCCTGAGTCATTGAATTTGTATTATATTATGTATTAACTTAATGATCTCTATTGATATAATTTAAATTATATTGATTGTGATATCTTGAAATAGTCTATATAATAAAAAAAAAATGATCTCGAATATGAGCTGCACAACTAGATCATTAAGCATGGAAAATAATTAAGATTTATACAGTGGGAATATTTTATGATGGTTGTCTTGTTTTTTTATATATATTTTTTTTTACTTTTTATGATGATAGAATTTACTATCACATACTAATGCAAGTAGTCTGCAAAACCGTAATGCTTGATAAGACATTCAAAACTCATAATTTCTCCGAAAAATAGTTGATAGGAAGATCAAACTTTTAATTATAAGTCATGCACGCATCTACTTCACAAACTTATTTTTTTAGAGTTTTTCTTGCTCTTTTATTTGGAGGAGGCATATTAATAAATATAGCATTAAAATGTGGGACAAATAAACTTCCAATCACTTAAATTTATATAAAATAATATGCACGCGTATATTCAAATCAAATCAAATATAATAATTAATATATGCTTCGGAGATTGGACATCCAAACCAATTATTATCGAGAATGATAAATTTTTAATTAAGGTGTACCAACTACCAATGCACTGAATCTCTTTATTTTATAACTTCTATTAAACAAAATATTTAATTATAATTATAATTATAATTATAATTATTATTTAAACAAAAAATAATATATCATATATAAAAATTTTATCCTTCACTAGACCTTTTTCTATACCGTGCATAGGGTATCAGGATTCAATATTATATTTGTAGCCTATAGGACTAACATACAAAATTAAATAATAACTAACATACAAAATTAAATAATAACTAACATACAAAATTAAATAATAATAATAAGAATAATAATAATAATAATAATTTTTAAATATCCTTCAGTTTAAAGGGCGCAATCGCCTCTCCTGTCCATGTCCATATCTTGGAGGGTCCGTCTCTTGGTGTTCCCATAGACAAGTTATTAAAGACGAAGATTTGACTTTTATACAAACACAAAATTTTAAGCACTTAACCTTAGAAAATAGTAGATTTTTATTTGTTTTCATGCATCCAAAAGTTTGTGTTTTGTATTTTATTTTTTGAAAAAAGAGTTATTATAATTGATCGTCTCGAACTTGAGCTGTCATCTCAAATTTGAGTTTTTTTGTATCAATGCTTTTGGGTAAAATTTGTATAAGGTAAAACAGAATTTAACATTCACAAACATTCAAAAACACTTCTATGCAGCTAGAAGCTAAGAAGCACTTTGTAAAAGCTCTAACAAACACTCTCAAAAAAATTTTGTAAAATTTTTTTAAAATAATTATAAACTGTAAAAATAAGTTGTTTTACAGTTTATAAGTTATTTTTTTTAAAAAAACAGTAAGAGTGATCTTTTAAAAAAAATATTATTTTAACTTTAAATCATCAACATTTGGTGTAATAATTAACCCATGAAGAAAAAAATTTACAATTATCTGCATAAAAATGTTTAGACGATATTCATTATTAAATAATAGTATCTATGTGCACTTATTGTGGGCCTCAGGCCTATACAATCAATTGTGTTTTATTTTTTTTCAAAGACTCTACAATCAATTTTTTTATAAATAAGTAAAATGGTAAAATGAAGTGATATAGTATATATATCTATTACTATCTATTATGCAAGAGATATGTAGTTTGATCTTTTGGTATATTTATAATAATATAATATATAAATAAATTGGAAAAAAGAAATACACACAATCGCTTCTCTTTGATATCTCATTTTTTTTCTCAATTATGTGGGGAAAAAAATAATAACACGTGGTAAAACGACAGTTATCCGAGCACCTTCTCTATCCATTATGATTTCCTTTTTTCTATTTAACTATTTTTTTCTTTTTCTCTTAGTACAATAATTTTATTTGATAATTTTAATTGAAATATAATTTTATTATAAAAAATGGGTTGTTTATCATGCAATATTGCGTGCAACAAGACAATGGTAGGTATAAAGTTGGAGGGTAGCCAAAAAGAAGGGGATGAAACAAAATGGGGGGAAAATAGGTCACATAGCCTTCAATAATTTTATTTGACAATTTTAATTGAAATATAATTTTATTATAAAAAAATAAGTTGTTTATCATGCAATGCGTGCAACAAGAGACTAATATGTATATATAAAATTGGAGGGAAGCCAAAAAGAAGGGGGATGAAACAAAATGGGGGGAAAATAAGTCACCTCAGCCTTAATATAGATAGATATATAAGACCTACATGGTCCGCTGGTTTTGGAAGTGGTGGAAAAAAAAACAAATAATAATAATAATAACAAAAACAATATTTATGTAAAGAATACTTGAAATTGATAGCTGAAATTAAATGAGGTGATAAGATTAAAAATGAGCATGAAATATCCTTTTTTTTATGGTTGTAGTAAGACTATAATTTGTAATATAAAAGTGGAGGAACACAACTCGTGCAAAGGAGAAAATAAAAAGAAAAAGAAAAAGCGATGTCCCTCAAATCCCATCTAAAATGTGTGATCCTATAGTTCGAGAGGAGCAAATTAAAAGCAATGTCGCCATCTTTTAACAAACACCCTTAGGCCACGTTAATTAATTTTTATTGGATATATTTATAATTGGAACTTGCTAGGAGACCACCAAACTGAATCTTTTCGACAACCTAAATCTTGTGTATTTTTGTTTTTATGCATTCAACTTGGATAATTTATCTTGTACGTACGTACTTGCATGGTACGAAAATAAAAATAGTACTTTTACAAGTTTTTATACACAATGATCCGTTTTCGGTTACAAGCATTGTCTCCATTCTAAAAACAAAACTCGTGCATTTACTAAGCATGTTTCATTGGTCCTTGCTTCTCAATTTTGTTGCTACATTTTTTTTCTCAACAATTTGTGAAGATTGTTTGTTATGTATGTAGGGTGATTGTGGCACTTCCTACCAGTTTTATCTCATTAATTAGGACTTTTGATTGGCCAACAACTAACCGAATTAACTGTCATATAAGATTACCAAATAACCCTTGAACCATACACTAGATTCTGGTC
Source organism: Henckelia pumila (assembly GCF_033568475.1). Classification (NCBI taxonomy): domain Eukaryota; kingdom Viridiplantae; phylum Streptophyta; class Magnoliopsida; order Lamiales; family Gesneriaceae; genus Henckelia; species Henckelia pumila. Next base: position 7,375,366 of record NC_133123.1, on the reverse strand, counting down.
AATTATGGTCGTTTTTTTCACATTCATACTTCTGATTTTTAATGGCTGGTAAGAAGAAACACAAAGATGACAAAGTAAGATGCATATATACGGATAAAAGTGATATCATGATATGCTTGCATGCATGAAGAATACTGAAATGCTTGGTTAATTAATTTATTTAAAGAAGTAATTAATTTGTCTGATTCAAATTACTGCAGGTTGTGGTGGCAGAATTCAGGGTTTCCATGTATTGCAATGCATGCGAAAGAAGTGTCGCCAAAGCCATTTCCAAAATCAAAGGTTATCTATTCCCCTCCGTTTGTAATACATCGTGATAGTGCTTCTTCAACCTGCATTTGCCATGCTAATAATATCTCTCTACGTACAGAATGCGAAATGAATATGCCAAAATTAGGACCATTGACATTTTCTACGTTAATTTCTGCGTGGCAAGCGAAAAATAACATGTTTTAGAGAGTCGAGGGCGTAAAAATCATGTGGATGGATCATGGCAAGTGTTCAAGGAGTATCATCAAGTGAACATTGTAATTTGCATCATGTATCAAATAATAAATATGTTCTGAACAAGAATACGAAGGAAGGAACATGCAACTTGTTGAATGTGCATATGCTAATATCCGTCTTCGTTCTCTTTCTGAAAAATTAACAGGAGTTGAAAAGTTTATGACAGACACAAAGAATCACAGATTGAAGATCACAGGCAGAATTGACCCTCAAAAAGTAATGAAGAAGTTGAAGAAAAAGACGGGAAAGAGTGTGGAGCTTGTGGATGAAGAAGATAATCATGACAACAATGAGAGGAACAAAGGGGATTTGGGGGAACAAGTAATGGATTCTTGGATGGTTGATTTTTTTGATGACAGTGAACTTCACATGATGTTTAATGATGAGAATGCCAACGCATGTTCAATAATGTGAACTACATTTTTTTTAATGAATGAAGAATTCATTATTGCACGTACGAATCAAGGCTACTTTTCTTGAAAATATTAGAAAATACGAGCATTAAAGAAGGTAGAGCAAGACGGATGGCAGCAGTGTGTTGCCCCTTTCAAGCCTCATCATCTTATAAAAAATCTAGACATTGTTTTATATTTAGCTAGAGTATCATATATACCCACACATCGCCTTGTTGGCCCTGCATAAATTAGTTCAGCACACGCAAAACTCGGGTAAGAAATACGCTTTGAAGTTGTATGATTCTTCTTTTAAGCTCTGTTTGATTCATAAATGAAAGAGGTAACCACAGTTAGAGCCAAGACAGAGCACTGAGACGAGTTTAGATAGGATGAAAAATAAAATAACATAAATTTATTTAATTACATTGCACAAACCAGGTAAAAAAGTAGATACAACAGGAGTTACAAGGATTATAGCTCAGAATGCAAGTTTGTCTGATATAAAATCATAGGTGAAGGATATGTTCTAACCTAGTCTTTAGATGTTTCCTAATTATGGCAACAGAGATTCCTCCTTAGTCCTTCCCTCCTGCATGATTTCAAAAGCAAGTTCTTGTGATCCAATGTCTTGCAGTATGCCATACTTGGAGTTTTTACTCCACCGATGCAAGATATAACGAGATGGAAGTTCCCTTATATTCATTATTTGAAACACCTTCAACGAATGCCTACCCCAGATGGACCATCATCCTCATGAGTCATGTGACCTAATGCCAGTTCGACTGGCCCCACCAGCTGATGATCTAGGAGTAGGAAAATTTTTCCTTTCTATCATAGGCTGGTAAATTTCTCCAGAGGTTCAAATTCACGATTATGTTCCTTTTTCATATTGGCCAAAACCCACTTCCCAGAATCAACCTTCTGCACTCTAATGAAAGCTGAACAACCAATTCTTGTTGTTGTCTGAAATCCCAAATTCGAACACACATCTCTCCGAGAAATAACAGAACCATCGACCATGGATCTGTACAGCTGGCCCATCCTAATTTTGAACCCCACTCAGGTTGCATACGTGTTGTTAAACTCTTGGGCTTCGTCAGATGAATTGAACTATAACCCCCACATGTGGTTCCATCTGAGATTCTCCTTCATCATCATGATGTTCATTGCTCTTTGCAACAAGAGTTTCTGGTCTTGTACTGACAGTCATGAAATTTCCCAACTCTTCCCTGTTTATGTTAGATTCTGCTGACATCGGCCAAAAATGGAATAATACGAAAAGCATCAAACCCGTGTTTTACATGAATAACTGTGAAAACAGAACATGCATTTCCAATTATGTTTATCTTTATTCAAATTAAATGGCTCCACAAATATATATGAAACAAATAAGGTCGTGGGCAGAGATGAAGGCAGAACATACCCCAAAAAAGTCACTATTAACGGCTCATGAAGCACACAAGTACCAAACAAAACAGAAATTGATACAACAAATGATAAAATTATGATAAAATTGGACCAAAATTAAATCTTGGTCAAGAAAATAGATAGAATTTGTATACCAGACATCTACATAGACTGGTGATGTGTTTTAAGGAGAGTACCAATAGAAACTGAAAAAACATGTCGAAGTGGCACATAAGACCGAGTAAACTCGCATTCAAAAGTAACTTTTTAATAGTCATTTTTCATGTTTTGTTCGTAAAAACCATTCTAAGAGCTCACAATCCGGATCATATATAGTCTACAGGTTTCCCCGGGACTTGTTAATGTTTGATGAAACTACTTGAGGATATCACAAATTTTTCTTCTTTCTCATGGTAATTAATGTTAGATCCACAGTCCACTGTATACTCGGACAAAACTTTACAAATACATGACACGTTAGTGTTAAAGTCTACAATGCTTCTTTCTTCCCAGCATCTCAGGCAACATTGGTCAGTGTGAGAAGAAATGAAAAAAAGAAAAAGAAAAAAGAAACACTGAAAATGAATAAAAAAATAAACTCCATCTAAATTACCTGAAAATAATTTTCACAGGTGCTGACAGGATATAGGCTACAAAATAAACTACTTGAACCAGCTTTTGGACTAAGTAAGCAGAATACAGCGGAAATTCCCAATTTCCAGTTCCCAGTCAGAAAATAGGGGGAAAAAATCCAATTTCTAGATCACCATGAAATCTCAAACAATTGGCCAAAAACATAAGAAAATTTATGTCATAAAACCTATGATGCACAACCCAAAAAAAAAAAACAGAACATAAACATCAAGCAGAAAGACTGAATTAGGGTTTCACCTTTAGCATATCTCTGAGCTGAAAAAAATACACACGCTACGAGTTAGTGCCACCTAACAAACGCGGAAGAGTTAACTAATTCCACAAGAACTAGCTCGCATTACACTACCAATAATCGATTGATTCAAAACACAAAACTATCACCTATCAAAACGCGAAACAAATTCACAAAAGAAATTATCTTTAGATTGGTCTAGTAAATCACGATGGAATAAGGGATTCGACATAAGATTTTTAGCAAAACTTGTAGAAAAAGCTTCGTCCTTTCGATACTGAGCCAAAAAGGGTGTAACTGGAACAACAGAGGAGATCTTCGAGACTGCTTCGGGTCCCGGTGCCGTTAACAGCCGGTTTTAGGGGCAGGTTCGGCCGACCCTTCTATGTGTTTTCATAATCGGATTGGTTATAGAACGATTTACTTATAAAAATGGTTCAATCGGTCCAACCGTTTTAACCGCACGGTCGAATCGGAAAACCGTTTATATAATTTAATATAATAAATAATATATTTTGGAATTTTAAAAACTCAAAAATTATATAAATAGATATAAAATATATATTTAACATAGTTTAAAAGATAAATAAATATGTAAATATATTTAAAATATCAATTATAGTTATAAATTATTTATTTTTTAAAAATCCAATAATTATTTTAAAAAAATTTAAATAAAGTAGAAATTTCAAATAATAATGTATTTATATATAAAAATATTAAATCTAAGGTTTAAAAATAAAAAAATTAAATTTTCAATATAAAAAAATAAAAAAATTCGAAAAACCGGTTGAACCGGTTTTTCGGTTCTTGGCCGTTCCAACCGGTTCTTGACCGGTTTTGACCGATTGGATCGATTGGACCGGTTTTTGGGGCCGGACCGGTCCGGTTTCGAAAACACTGCTTCTATGTTTTTAGAAATTTATTTTTTAATAAGACAAAAACTTTTATGAGATGGTCTCAAAAGTCATTTTTTTAGACGGGTCTTTTATATTGGTTATTCATTAAAAATTATTACATTTTATGCCAAGAGTAACACTCCCGTGAGACGATCTTATCCATGATACGGATCAACCCTACCCATATTTATAATAATAATTAATACTGTTTGCATAAAATGTAATATTTTTTAATGGATAACTCATATAAGAGACCTGTCTAAAAAAATGACCATTGACATCGTCTTATATGAGTTTTTGTCTTATGCCAAAAACATTACTTATTATTATAAATATGGATAGAATTGACCCGTCTCACAGATGAGACCGTCTCACAGGAGTGTTACTCTTTTAATTAATATTTAAAAATAAAAAAATTAATTAAAAAATAAAACTTGCACAATTGAACTAATAAACATTATATCAAATATTTTATTATCTCAATAAAAAGTATATTACATTTAGAGTAACACTTCTGTAAGATGGGTCAACCCTACCCATATTTATAATAATAAGTAATCATTTTGGCATAAAATGTAATATTTTTTAATGAATAACCATCTCATAGGAGTTTTTGTCATAAAAATGATTTTTATGATAATTGTCTCACATATTTTATTCTCAAAAAATATTCTCATAACATTTTATAATTTTTTTTTAGAAAAAAGGTTTTATTCGAACTTTTTGTAAATATATTTACTGGAAAAAATATGTTTGAAATAAGTCAATAATACTACATTTGAATTAAAATTAAAATCTAAATTTTATGACTTATGAATATGGGAATATCTTTTGACTCTTTACGTTTTTTAGTTAATTACGGGTTCTTGAGTTAATTGTGGCTCGTGAATGTGGAGTATCATTTGGCTTACACATTTTTTAGTTGATTTTAGATTTTTTTTTTTTTGGTTCTTCGCATTCTTGAGATAATTAAATTGTTAATTAATCTTATATGAATTTTGATACGTCTTTTGGTGATTGTAAATAGTTTGTCTATTTTTTTAATCCACACACACTCAAAATCTCGCTCGAATTTCTCTTACATTTCGTATTGCTAGTTAGAATCGAAATTGATCACAATCTAATGAAGCCCAATATTCAGGCCCAAGATCGAAGGGACCCAAAAAATTGATCTTCTATTATATATAGATATATAAATGTGTTATGAGTTGTTAGCTTTGTTCAGTGAAGAAAACAAAAACAGCTCAAACTCAAATCTGAAATAATAATAATACTCCCTCCGTCCCATATATAATGTCTTCTTTGGATTTTCACACAGATTAAGAAAAATGTGTTGGAAAAGCAAATTTTATATAAATTTCCTATTTTATCCCTATTTAATGTATTAAAAAATGATTGCACAATTTTCAAAGTGTAGTTGATATGGGTATATTAGTAAAGAAGTGTAAAAAAAATTACTAAATATGGTATATGACTATATATTTGGGACAAATAAAAAAAGAAACATGGACAATATAATTGAGACGGAGGGAGTAATAATAATCTTTAAAAAAAATAAAAAAGAAATAATAATAATAATAATAATAATAATAATAATAATAATAACAACAACAACAATAACACAACGTACTCACATGATACAAGAGTAAACCATGTTTATATTTCATATTTGAGGGTTGCTCAATATGTATGTGTGCGTGCAAATTAAAATGTTCAATAACAAAATGATGGATTATGTGAACTGGTAAATTTGGCACATGCATTGCGTGTGTAACGAAATATTTTCTGATACGATAACTTTTTTATTTTTTCTGATTAATATGTTATTGGGAAAAAAATCATTTGAAAAATTAGAAGTCAAATGAAAAATATGATGAAATTGAAAATCCATGAGGATAATTGGAGTTAGTGTCTAGTGGGTTAATTAATTGATGTGGTTTTTTTGTTTACAAAATGTGGAAGAAGACGTGGGTGGGTAGTGGAGTAATAAGTGGAAAAGTGGAGTGAGATTGGGAGAATAATGAATAAAATATTAGTTGGAAACAAATAGGAACGTGTGAAGCCAAATGATAAAATGATCAAGAAAATATGATGTCCTCATATTTGACTAAAGAGATGCGGTTTCTAAAGGGCTCTTAAAATTTATAACATAGTATAGATAAAAAGACGGTTCATTGGGTGCGGTTCTTGATGTCACATGTTTTTGTCCGAGCCAATGTCATTGGGCGGGATTCCTGATTTCACATGTTTTTTTCACCTTTTTTTAATCCAAAAAATAAGATGTGTTTACCACGAAATACATCCAACATAAAATACATAGATATTTTGTGATGTAAAAATTGATGTACAAATATTGTCTTAGATGTAACATCATTCGTTGACCATATTTTTTTTGGGAAAGATTTTTATTATCGTAATTATTGTTTATATTAATGAGTAACACTCCTGTGAGATAGTTTCATCCGTGAGACGGGTCAACCATACCCATATTTATAATAATAAGTAATACTTTTGGCATAAAATGTAATATTTTTTAATAGATATATAACTCATATAAAAGACTCGTCTAAAAAAATGATCCTTGAGACCGTCTTATAGGAGTTTTTGTCTATATTAATAAACATTACATATATGTTTTGAATTTTGGTTCCAAAGTGCTGGGTTTCTGGAAAATCGAGGTCGGATTGGATAAAAATAAAAATATTTTTTTTTCAAAAAAATCTTGGGTTTACAAAAATTTTAATAGACTTTTCACACCTCACCAATTTCCGCCCATCCGTTTTAAAACACAGTTAATAATTGGCCAAAAGCTGGGTCTAACCCAAATCCAGCGAAACCGATCCGTGGTCAACGGTTTGACCCAAAAATCGTGTTCGGACCTGCCATTAGGCAATCCGATGACGGTTTATGGGTGTTAAATCATTCGATCCGACGGGTCGGTCTTTTTTGTTTTTTTTAATTTAATAATAAAACTTAATTGGAATTGAATATATAATGAAATACGTCATTTTAGAAAAAAAAACGTAGGAATGTGATTGAATATAATGAAATGTAATAGATTTATTAACAAGATATTGAAAGTTAAGATGTAATATATTTCCATTAAAAAAATCTAATATATTTGTTATTGAATAAATGAAAGAGTAACACTTTTGTGAGACGGTCTTATACGTGAGACGGGTCAATCCTACCCATATTTATTATAATAAGTAATATTTTTGATATAAAATATAATACTTTTTAATGGATAACTCATATAAAAGAACCGTCTTAAAAAAATGACCTTTTAAACCGTTTCATAATAGTTTTTATCCTTATGAAATATTTTAAAAAAACACAAAAATAACATATTGTTTTGTGATTTGTTAACAGTATGTCCCTTATTTTTATTTTAAAAACAAAAAATAGCATCTCGATTATTATTTAAAATCAGCACTCGCGAACACTTTTTTAAAAATAATTTCGTAAATTTTTTAAAAGAATCTTATTAAAATACATATTTTAATTAATTTTTAAAAATTGTATAACATTAAAAGTTTTCAAAATATTTGTATAAACATGGGTTAGGACCGTCGGATTGGCTCGCCCGGCCATACAAAATTGGTGGTTAGGTTGGCAATTTCTCAACCCGCCTAAAAGGTGGGCCGGCCCGCAGCGCCTCGCCTAATGGTGAGTTGCGGGTTGGCCTGCAAAAATCCGTCAATTTACCCGTGAGCCCGCCGGATTGACCCGCCCCGCCACTTAAAATAGATGGGTTGAGTTGGTGTTTTTCCAATCCGCCTAAAAGGTGGGTCGACCCGCCCCGCTAACCCGTTTTGACACCTCTATAGAAAAAGAGCCTATATGATTTTTAATTCTCTTAATTGCTATTAATACCATTTTATAATATTTGTATTTTAAATCTATTTGATTATTTATTCTTATTCTTATTGTTATTCGGTAATTTGTTTTTATCATTCATTATTTATTTATTTATTTGTTTTTATTATTTATTTATTTCTTATTGCTATTAATTTGTTATTGTTTTTTTTAATTCAAAAAAAAAAAAAACTCGTAACACGTGCATCCATTTCATCGTTTTCCATCGATCACTGTTCAATATTCTCTCCCCTCAAAACTTCCATAGTCAGTATCTGAAAATCAAGCCGGAAAGCGTAAATGCAGAGTGGCTGCAGCATCCGAGCTTTGTGGATTCTCAATAACCAGGACACTGTTCTTTTCTCCAGGTAGTGTTTTTTCTCACTCTCTCTTTTTTCTCTATATATTTATTTTTGTGAATTTTGTGCTGTAAAAGATCGATTGATGAACTGAAAGCTTCAATTTCTCGAAAATATAAAACAGGAAGTTCCCAGTGGTGGAGAAAAGGTGGTTCGTGGCATGCCAGAAGGAAAGGGATGATAGTTTTAAGTATAAACCCTTGCCTTGTGAATCGGAGTTAGCTGCTGCCTTCATTGATCGCAAAAAAAGGTTAATCCGAAATGTTTTAGCAGAATTGATTATTTCTTTGATTTGTGTACACAGAAAGTCCTGTTTTTGTTTGTTCAATATTTCGCATTTTTTTGATAATAAAGGATGTTAACTAGTAATAAGATCTGTTTGGATTGTCATTTTATTAATTTGACTTACAGATCAACTTAAATTTGTGTGATGTGTTCTTTATTTTGCAGTTTGTTAGTTGGAAGTTGGAACTGAAATCACATCTGGTTGAATTTCTTGTGATCCTTTTGGTGGCATTGGTCATAGAATATGTGGCCGCAGTTATTTTTTTAGCATGAGTTTATATTTTTCAATTTTTTATTGCTATCATACCTGTGATGAATGAATCATGTCAGTACTTGGCCATATTAGCATTTCATAACTGATTGACTAAATAAATTCAGGGAGGGGTCTGCTCGTGGATTCGGTTTACGTTTAAGACAGTCTACTAAAGGATCAGATTCATGGGTTGATGACCCAATTACTCGCCACTTAATTAGCTTGCATATCAATCATGAAGAGAAATCGGAAAATTATCTGTTGTGGCCTGTGGTCTTACACTTAAAGGGTCCATATACCATACTTGTTTTGCCTCTGATCGAGCCTCATCATTTGAAGACATATTCAAAAATGAGCAATAGTTCTGATTGTGGGAGTGCTGTCGGAGAGCAAGAGAATATTTCTTCACTCCTCCTTGAACTTCCATCCATCACAGGGTATGGTAAGTTTTTCTCTTTAGGTGTCGCTGAATCTTTTCATATTCTTTTTATTCCATAAACTTGTGTATGCAAATGTTGTACTCCCCACCCTTTCTGATGCGTTTTCTTCTCGTAAATCTGAACTTACAAGTTTAAAGATATTTGTAATCTTCTTCTTTTTATTCCATAAACTTGTGTATGCAAATGTGGTGCTCCCCACCCTTTCTGATGTGTTTTCTTCTCGTACATCTGAACTTACAAGTTTAAAGATGTTTGTAATCTTCTTCTTTTGGATTGGATGTTTGTATCTGGTGCATGAGAAGTATATACCACTTGTAATTTAGTTGTTACTTGCGATTTAGGGGCTTAACAATTGTTCTTTGGTGACGAGCTTCTACCATATAGTGGCCAATGACTTGTTCCTATAAAAAAATGGAACCACTTCTTATTAATTTACTGAATTAGGGCATTCATCGTGGCACATACATTTGGAGACATAATAACCGGTGAATCAATGGAGCCCGAAGTAGTTGCTGTCGCCTCTCCTTCAGTTGGAGGGTTGCTGGACTCCCTCACCGGTAGTATTGGAATCTCAGGTATATCAGCAAGACCAAAACCTCCAGCTGCACCGACTGCAGCATCCACTGTTTCTGGAACTGCTATGAGTGGAGCTTCAATGTCTGATGTTCCAAAGATTGGTTTCAGGCCTTTGGACAAGGATTTGCTTCGGTCTTTTATCAGTAGTGCAATGCCCTTTGGTTGGTAATCTTTATCGTGGTATTTCGATTCTAAATCGTGTGCAGTGTTTAGATGTTGAATGGTGTATGGGGTTGCTTAATATTTTTCATTTCCTCCTTTTTCTGCCGTAGGTACTCCACTTGATCTCAACTACATGAATATTTCTGCAATCAAGGCTGCTGGATTTTCCTTGTCAGATTTGCCTCCAGCAGACCGCAAGCAACCAGCCTGGAAGCCTTATCTTTATAGGGGAAAGCAGCGGATTCTGTTTACAATTCATGAGACTGTTCATGCTTCAATGTATGATCGTGATGAAATTCCTGACAGTATAATAATTTCTGGTCAAGTGAACTGTAGGGCTGAGTTAGAAGGGTTACCTGATGTTTCCTTCCCTTTGACTGGGCTGGATACTTCACGTATTGAGTCATTATCCTTCCACCATGGTGCTCAAGTTCCAGAGCATGGTGGTGATAAACAGGCCGTGACCTTTTCACCACCATTAGGGAATTTTACGTTAGTGCGCTATCAAGCATTATGTTCTTTCGGACCTCCAATAAAGGGGTTTTACCAGCTCTCAATGGTCTCAGAAAATGAAGGTGCCTTTTTGTTTAAGTTGAGTCTCATGGAAGGTTATAAAGCTCCTCTAACGATAGAGTTCTGTACAGTAAGCATGCCTTTTCCAAAAAGAAAGGTGGTTTCATTTGATGGGACGCCTTCCATCGGAACAGTTTCCTATACTGAACACTTTGTTGAATGGAAGCTAATAACCAACAGTCGGGGTGTTTCTGGGAAGAGCATTGAGGCAACTTTTCCTGGAACAGTTAGGTTTGCTCCATGGCAAGCTCAAAGGCCACCTTCAGCTGGATCAGCGGTTGGAACTATGGCTGATGAAGACAGTGATTTTGAGACAGAATCCAGCATTAGCAGTGCCAATGTTGAGGACTATATAATGGAAAAAATGAGCAAGGATCTTCAAGCAGTTGATCTAGAGGAGCCTTTTTGCTGGCAGGCTTACAACTATGCGAAAGTATGTGCTTCATTTATTAGTAGTGTGTACCATTTTGAGGCTAGCCATCTTAGAATGTTTTTTTAATGTATAAAAATCCAGATTAATTATTTTACATTACAAATTTATTTGCATGCAGTATCTATGTAGTTGGAGGTTGTCTAACGACTAGCACTTGAAATCTGATTTATTGCTGTCATGATTGAATATTCTCGAACAATTCTTCTAAGAGAATCAGGTAGACCTTGAGAAAAGGTGGTAGATCGGACATCTTGACGATAAACATTGCCCCCGAAATCTCTTCCAGACTCTGTTCTGTAGTTTTTGTACTAAACAATCAATATGCCATGGAGATGCAAAATTCTTTGAATCATTGCACTTTCTACATTTTGTTTCTGGGCACATTCTTTCCAAAATTAGCATTAATTCATTTTTGTGCAGGTGTCTTTCAAGTTTATTGGACCATCTTTATCAGGAATGTCTATTGATCCTAAATCTGTAAGTCTATCTCGTCACATCATAGACGTTGCATTGTAGCACATCTCTGTTTCACTTTGAGCATTTGAATATATTGGGAAGTGTTTAATCTTTTTTTTGTAGCATTGTGTTTATACCGTCATTCATTTTCACGCATCCGGTCAACTTTTGCTGTTGTTGTAGCAAAACTCAAATTTGGTTTCTTCTTTCTTTCTTTCTTTTTCTTTTTTTTTTTCATTAGCTTCACTTGATTTTGAGTAATAATATTTTCTTTGAATTTGTAAGTATTGGACAGAGTAAAGCAAAATGAGAACTTATGGATACATCTTTGATCTCTAAATGAAGTTCAGTTTATTGTATATGCTTCATCAACTTATTATGAGCTTCAGAACTTTTGTAATGCCTGGTGGCATATTTGTCTTCAAGATTATTGATGCATGTGAAATGTTGTCCCTGCCTTTTGTTCAGTGTACTTTACTTGAAGAAGTTGTCTCTTGCTCGAAGATTCTACAGTTTTATAGTACATAGATACCTCTGGTCCTCTGGATGCCACATGATAGCTATGCCACGTTTTTGTGGAGGGTGGTTGTCCTCCGAGTAAACAATGTTGAGATGTAGCCAACTCTAGTTTTACCTTCTTCCAACTTGATACTGGCATCTTTCTCCTCTTTGTTCCCATGCTGATGTTGCCCTTTTCTTTGATAAGTTGAATCCATCTCATTCAAAACTGATATAGCAGCAACTCTTCTGTAATTTCTGTCAAATCTTTGGTGGAGTTATTTTAAGAGTTATCTCATTCTGCATGGGAGTCATCATATTATTTATACATCATCGCCACTAAACATCTGCGGATTGTTCAATCTTTATTCTGCTTTTACTGTTAATCCCTGAGGTTTTCCATGTCTGGTAACATCATATGTGCGAATTACTATTTTATCTTTTCCTTTAGAGGCAGATTCATTATTTGGATGTTCATTTTAAAATGCTCTGTGCAGGTAAGCATATTTCCTACAGTAAAGGCGCCTGTGGAATGTTCAACTCAGGTATAACTGGCTTCTACCGACTGATTTTTCTATTTGGCCTTTTTGAAAAGTTTGTGGCTTCATGATGTAGCACTGTCATATGCTGCATGTATTGTTATGCTTAGCTTTGTTTTCTGATAGAGCTTTTTTTATGCTGGCTAATAGCAATACACGAATGTAGGTTTGATTATCTTTTGATGGTCTTTCTTGTTTCTCACTAAGTTTGCCGATCATTCACAAAATATTAGGTTATTAGGAGATGGGCCCTCTCGCTCATGTGTGTGCTGGATAATGGGTTAGCATGTGGACAAATATTAGTTGTAGATAATACCTGGGATAAACATCCGCTGCAGAAAAGCATTATTATCTCTCTCAGAAAAATGCTGCATTATTGCATATAACTCGACTTTTGAGCCTTTTCTTATCATTTATGGTTGCATCAGGTTGTTTCTGGCGATTATGTTTTGTGGAATACATTGGGAAAATGTCCCATCGCAGCGACACCTGAAGCATAGACAGTGATGGGAATGCTTGAAACATGTTACTATTTGTGGAATACATTGGGAAAATGTCCCATCGCAGCGACACCTGAAGCATAGACAGTGATGGGAATGCTTGAAACATGTTACTATTTGATGTGAACAAATATGCTTGCTCATCGATGCTTTCTGATGATTTAAGTGTTGATGATTGGATTAGTTGCAACAGCAGTTGATCAAATGTGTCATTCAATATGCACTAGAAATTTGTATGCGCGTTGCACGCAAGACACCGAAGATATATAACATGTATGAATGTAGAAAACAAGACTCAGATTAAATGATTGAAAAACATGAACTCCAATGAAATGATTTTGTCCAACACTGATTCATTAATCTTCATCCTTGATTCTAACTAGACGATGAATACCTTTGTTCTTGCTGGAGTGCCCCTTTTTTGTTCTCTTGTTGTAATGACCTTATTATCTCATCGCGATTGATTTCTGCTGAGTTCTTTTTTCATTGTGGTCGAAGGTATCAATTTCATCGCGAGTGTTGTTTACCATAGGTCCATATTGGATTTTACATGATGACAAATTGATTTAGTATGTATGATAAATGCAATCTTTTATAGGAGTATCTGATTATGAATCTGAGTAAGATTCATCAACGGAATATCCAAGAAACGATGCAACCCCTCATTCAAACATTGTTATTAGCAATTTTCTTGCAGTGATTTTTCATTGAGATCCGTATATAATATATTAGTTTATAAAATAAAATTTTACTAATGTTCATTTTTTTTGGACCGAAACAAGATTGAACAAAATGGATTTCAAAATACAATAAAAATATATTTTGCATCAGTAGATTTGGAAATTAATCGATCACGACCTTTATTATTTGCTCCGGTGAGGAATGTGGTGCTGCTACTGAAGGCAAGTCAACAAGATGAAGTGAGTTTTCTTCTTTCTTAAACGATTATTGTGAATCAATTAGTGACTCAGTTTAATTGGCTTCATGCATGCTATTTCTTTTTTGTCTTCTATTCCTTGTTTAATTTGTTGTGAGCTGAAATTGGCATAAGCGATCTTTGAAATTTTTATAATTTTAACATGTAGAGATGAACAGGGGAATATTAATAGTTCGAAGTTTTACTGATATATTTAATTTGAGACGTAAGAATCTGCATGCTTCGTGTTTAAAGTTTGAATTTGTGGTTAAACGTTTTTCTTTTGATAAAATATAATTTGAAGGGGCGACTTCATTAAACAAAGACGTTCCTAAAATTCACAGCAATACACACAATTACAGAGATTCTAATGAACAAAAGAAATTAGTGTCCTAAAAAAAGAAGAAGAAGAAGAAGAAATAAAAAGCTATGCTAATCCTGAACTTTATAATGCAAAAATGGAGAAAAACTATATAATCGCCTCCATTCCCAATTGCTTGGACCATTTTACACTCTCTAATAAATTCATCCATTCCTTTTACCGAAAAAATCTACATGACTTTGTGTCACAGTACTCTATCTTGTACATACAAAGATCCTTTTGAAAACTGCTCCAAATTCTATGTTCTCATCTCACATGATTCTGTGCATATTACGTAAGTATGTGTTAAATTTCTTATTATAACCGTATTACATGACATTGATATACACCATGCATGTGAATGAAAAATATACCGAATTCGACGACATGATCATCAGAATCTGGATCGTCCGTCCGTCCATGTGGTTCCTTGACGATCAAGTGGACAGAGCATGATCAGTCAGTCTTCTAACGCGACGCGAGAGGAACGGTAGAGATCGTAGGGCGCCCACAGGTAATCGACGGTGCATGTCCTCCTAGAGTCCAATCTCAACCATGGTTTACCTTTACCACTCCAATGTAGGAGGCTGATGGGGCCAGGGTGAAGTCCTCTACATTTCCCTTCTAAATTGTCTCCCCCTAAACCGTGCTGATTCCACCTATGATCCACTGGCTTAATATTACCTGCAAAAATGAGTAAAATAGGAGGCAATGATCCTAAATGATATATTCTTTTTTGCTTTTGTACTGCCATCCACTCCTCTACCTTCTGGGTGTATCCTCCTTTCCTCCATTGATCGACATCCACCACCATCACACCGGTGTTGAAATAGCACGGATGTCGTCCCTCAAACGTCCTAGACAACTTCACGTCCGACCAGAATGCGTCGGTGAAATAGTTTGTGAAGTTTGCATGGCAATACTCTGGTGCTGCCAACACCTTGTCACCTAAATCCACACCCCATAGTTTTGCTATATCATCCACCACTATGATGTCTGAGTCTAAATATATCACACGTTTCACGTCTATAGGGAGGATGTCGGACATGTATATTCGCGCGTAGTTGAGGGGCTGGTCCAGGGCTTGCCTTATGGATTTAGAGATCTTCCCACGAACCCTGTTGGAATCGAAGTGGTACATCTTGAAGGTGAGGTAAGGGAAGGTGGACTTGATCAAGGAGTATATTTCCGGCTCGAGATGGGCGGATAGGAAGTGGAAGGAGACGTTCTCCGGGCAGGTGGAATGCTGCAAGATGGATAACACCGCTGCAATCGTCCCTCTGATGTAATTTGAATCGAGAGGCATGACAATGTGGATGATATTGATCATGCCATCTTTATTATGCCTGCTGCTGCATGTGTTGCCATTGCGAAAGGCCGGTGCTTCCCGGAAGGCGGGAACGGTGGTGGCGGAGGAAGGGGTTGGTTTTTGGACAATGTGGAGGCGGATGGCCGCGGTGGTGTTGGTGGTCGGGTGGAGGAGGAGGAGAGACAGGAGGCCGAGGAGGAGGAAATGAGATGAATGGGAGCTCCAATTGGCCATCCTGTCTGAAATTACAACTTTGTTTGTTTGTTTTTTCTGGTTTTGTAATGTGGTTAGGGGCTTTATATTTCTATGTTTTAGTAACCATTAGAAGTTGGTAGTTGAGTTTTGTGAATATATGAGAGAGAGAGAGAGAGAGAGGTGTGTTCGAAATTTTTGGAGGCAAAGAAGGAATATCGGATTCTTGTTTGACTGTGGAAGACTTTGGTTAAATTTGGTGGAATGGGAAAAATAGGAAGTATATTTAATTATTGGGTTTAATTTAATTTAATAATTAAAGGGGTTGAAAACTTTTTTGGACCGTCCATCTATATATGTCCATAGAGAAAGAGAAACGGGAAAAAGATCACTCTCTAATTTATCTAGCAAGTGAAATATTTTTAGCCTCAAATGTGCAAATTTGGTACCTTCTTTAAACATGAGTATTCCTATTTCGGTGTAATAGTAGTGATTCCGTACAAAATTTTTTAGGATTTTTGTACTGATTTTGGGCAAATATTTTTGACAAGTTTGAGTACTTGTTCTTTCAATATCAGTCAATCAATTTTTATTGGTAAATATACATATACTAATAAAAAAAGCACGTGTGATGATACACGTGGAGAGATTAATTATTTATATAATTTGAAATAATTTTTTTTTTCCTTGTTCAATTTGTTATATGAAGCTAATATTATGAGAATGAAGAAGAATTAAAATTGGATGAATATTACCGACAAGTTCAAATCACAACAATTATTACCTAGAAATTACAACGAATGTTAAAATCCGCGCATTATATACAATTTTTCCCAGAATTGTCTTTGATATTCCCTTACTGCAATTACTACATGCTTCATACCATGAGCTCGCTCTATTTTTCACTTGGTGTACCCTTGCTTTGAAGTGATAGTACTTACTCTACATATTTTTTAAATTGGCGATGACATTATTTTTTGCAATCAATGAAACATACATTGAAACATCATATGATGTACTGACCTTTTTCAAAGTATCTCTTTTATTCAGCAACTGTGCCAATGTCACTTCTTCGGAGTTCTTAATTCTCTTTGTCTTCCGCATCTCTTCTAAACTTTGATCATTAACATTAGCATGCAGCCTGCCAATGAAATCAAAAGCTCAGACATCATAATCGAAACACTAATTGAGTGAATTCTGATTTCAAAATTTTTTAACAAACATTTTTTACACGGATTTATAAGCATACCATGAGTTAATTATTTGTGTCTCATTGCAAAATGAATGCAGAAACATTCCACTCGTTGTTGTAGCCGTGAGTTGGACCTCTATTGGAAAGAAAATAATAATGCATGATGTATTGTATAAAAGTTAGAGTTCAAATTATAATCCTTTTATAGTTTATGTTCTAATTTACCTACAAGATATTTCGTTTTGACATTCGAGAAAGCAACCATGGGGTGGGTCAACTTTGTTTCATGCAAGTGTTCTCCTTCATTTAAGGCAAGATTGTCCCATATGGTTATGCTCATAGTATCGAGTCAAAAATAAAGATTTGCGTCTAAGATGAAAGTAACAAATCACAAATGTAATTTTTTTTATTATTCACTTAAAATTATTAATCAGTATCACTTCTCTTCTAAATCCACTTCTTCCGCTTTTTTTATCTACCCATCGAATTACCTGCTTCACTTTGTAAGTTCTATGATTATTTGTTTTTAATTCCTTGATTATTGATTCATTGTCTCAACGTTCACTCAAATTATTCTTTGAAAATCATTAATATTTTGAACGAAATCATTAATATTTTTGAATAAATTTCAATTAGGGCATGAGAGTTCTGATTCACCACCCTTTCTTTACCAAATTTGATTGGTCGGTGCATTTAGTACCTGATTGTGTGATTATGATGGCCTAACGTTAAAAAAATTAATTGAAATTATTATTAAATAATTAATATTATTAATAAATTCAGTGCACCAACGTTTCTCTTTGGAGCCATATATAAACCTCTGTTATGTGACATGCTAATCAACTTACAACCAATATTCTCTCATTTTTTTATCGATACCAAGGAATTCCAATTGCTAACTTTGATGTTACTCCGATCAGCTTGCTGAACAAAAACCAGAGGGACGTGACTATAAAAGTTCTCATTGTTCGACAAGGTGGCCAGGGATCCAAAAATTTCGATGCAAAAACAATTAGAAATCTGATATTCGTCGATAAATAGGTAATTCATATTCTTTTTGCGATTGTTTAATTTGTTTTCCATCGTGATATCATCAAATTAAGAGTACTTTTGTTCTATCGATTAATACTAATTTCTTGACATTGTGTTTTTAGGGAACCAAAATACATGGAATTATTTTCGCAAGTGCCATAGAAAAATTTCAAGATGTACTGAAGATGAACCAAAGCTATTTCATTTCAAATCCATCAATTGAGGAAACCAACCCAAACTATCCAAACGTCAATCAAGAATTTGAATTGGTTTTGCATAAAGATACAATTGTCACGAAAACAGAAACATCCTTGGAAAGTTACAATATGAGGCCCAATTTCAAGGAATTTACTGTCTTGAAAAAAGATTTAATTCCTAGAAATCTTTGGAAAGTTACAATGTGAGGTCCAAAAATTGATATCGTTAAAATTCCTTGAAATCTTTTTTCAAGACAATTAATTCCTTAAAATTGGACACCACATTATAACTTTCCAATGATGTTTATGTTTTCGTGACAATTGTATCTTTATGCAAAACCAATTCAAATTCTTGATTGACGTTTGGATAGTTTGGGTTGTCCTCCGCAATTGATGGATTTGAAATGAAATAGCTTTGGTTCATCTTCGGTACATCTTGAAATTTTTTTATGGCACTTGCGAAAATACTCCCATGTAATTTTGTTTCCTTAAAACACAATGTCAAGAAAGTAGTATTAATCGATAGAACAAAAGTACTCTTAATTTGATGATATCACGATGAAAAACAAATTAAAAAATCGCAAAAAGAATACGAATTAACTGTTCATCGACGAATATCATCTTTCTAATTATTTTTGCATCGGAATTTTTGGATCCCTGGCCACCTTGTCGAACAATGAGGACTTTTATAGTCACGTCCCTCTAGTTTTTGTTCAGCAAGCTGATCGGACTAACATCAAAGTTAGCCATTGAAATTCTTTGGTATCCATAAAGAATGAGAGGATACTGGTTGTAAGTTGATCAACATGTCACGTAACATTGATTTATATATGACTCCAAAGAGAAACGTTGGTGCACTGAATTTATTAATAATATTAATTATTTAATAATGATTTCAATTCATTTTTTTTAATGTTAGACCATCATAATCACACAGTCAGGTACTAAATGCAGCGACCAATCAAAATTTGGTGAAGAAAGGGTGGTGAATCAGAAACCTCATGCCCTAATTGAAATTTATTCAAAAATATTAATGATTATTAATGATTTTGTACAAAAAATTTTAAAATTTTTAATGATTATTAATGATTTTCAAAGAATAATTTGAATGAATGTTGAGAAAATGAATCAATAATCAAAGAATTAAAAAGCAAATAATCATAGAACTTACAGCAGCCAAAGATCAATCAGCTTACGAGAATTCCCTCTTTGCCTCTTGAAACCCTTACAATAGGTTAGAAGTCTTTTAAAGGCGTAGGGCAGCGGAAACGGAGTTCACATTTACGCCATAAATAGAGAATATTATTTTCGATGACATAAGGACAAAATAAAGAAGGAATCGAAGGATTTTCATTATCAACCCAACCCAATAACGAAGACCCAATAAAAATAATGACATTCAATGGAAGAAACCAAAATATTAACCAAATAAAGAAGAGACAATAAAATAAACCCCAATAAGACTCGATAAAAGCAACTAAAATCCCGTGAAAAAGATAAAAAAAATAAAATCAACTAAAAATATTAACCAAATAAGAAGAACCAATAAAACAAACCCCAATAAAGAAGATCCAATAAAAATGAGAGAGAGATGAACTAATACTATGCTTTCTAAAATGCCCTTATAATTTTGATGCAGTTTTCAAAAATATCCATCGTATTTAATACTTCAATGAACAAAATATGAGCAATTATGACAAAACACAATGAAAAAACTTTACCATTCATCATTTTATTAATTATTAGTATTAATAATATTAATATTAATATTAATTGATAGGTTACACATAAAAATTCAATTGGGCCTGAGCCCAATCATGAAGGTCCACTCTAAATATTTTTTAGGTCCAAACTTATTTAAATATTATATATATTTAATTCAAGCAGACCCTGAATTCTACAAAGACCCATAAGAGGCTCAAGCCCGTGAAACTATCCGAATATCTATAAATAGCTCAAGTCACCTCATTATTAAGGTACACACTTTCTTAAGCACTATATCGCTCTACTCTCGATTATTATTCCTTGAGTAATCGCTGACTTGAGCGTCGGAGCGCCTTCGCCGGAAACCCTCCCGGCTCCTCTGTCTTTGTTTTGTGACGTAGGAACAACCCACTGAAGATCTCCCAAGGGAACGTACAAGGACTTATTCATACTCCGGACTTTGCGGAAGCAACGTGTCGAGTACAAGTGATTTTTGGCTACATCAGCTTGACACCGTCTGTGGGAACTTGTTCTTTACGTTATTGAGAACACATATTACTTCAAAAATGTCTCAAGGAAATATTAACAATGGAAATGCACCGCCGAGTATTACTCTCACCCGTGAAGACTTGACTGCGCTAATGGAAAACACAGCAGCACTCGCAGCAAAAGATGCAGTTGCTCAGTACCTAGAAACCCGCAAGCGCAAAAGCAGCAAGAAAAAGGCTCAGACTGAAGGCTCGTCATCTATTGACCCTAATAACGGAGACCCAAATAAAGATAAGTCTAAAGTGAATGATAAAGATCAAGGGGGGACCAAGAAAAATACTACTCAGAAAGACGGTGAAGCAAGTGTTCACACAGTTCATGACATTTCTGGCGAAAACAAGATCACTAATCCAGCTCGGAAGGATGGATCCCGCACACATGTAACTGGAGAGAATATGTCCGCAATTTTGCCGTCACGTCGAAGCCCCATCACTGATGACATATTATCTGAAGCATTACCAAAGGGAGTCAAAATCCCCAGCTTACCTGAGTTCGATGGAACGAGTGACCCCCAAGACCATATTGACAAATTCTACGCGAAAGCGGATTTGTATGATATCACAGATGCTGCATACTGTAAAATTTTCCGAACAACATTATCAGGAAGAACACTCACATGGTTCAATAAGTTACCCTCTGGATCTATTGCCAATTTGGAGCAACTTACTGACTGCTTCATCGAGCAATTCTCAATTAACAAAAAATACCCAAAAACAGCAGCATATTTGTTCACAGTCATTCAAAAAGAAGGAGAATGTTTGAGGGAGTATGTTCGGCGATTTACTCATGCGGTGCACGAAGTCTTACACGTGAACCATGATTTGTTATCTGGAATAATGCAACAAAACTTGCGCCATCGGAAGTTCAAAGAATCAATAGCGGGAAGGCCGCCCAGAAACTTAGAGGAATTATTGGAAAGAGCTGAGAAATACATACGGGTTGAAGAATCTGTAGAGCCACACTACTTGAATAAAAGAAAGAGAAAATAAGATAAATCAGATATTAGAAAGAGAGACGAGAAGCGAACAGCACAGAGCCCCCGCCTCCAAAATACATCCCTCAATGCACGTCTGACCGATATACTGGTAGTGGCTGAAAAACAAGGGTTGTTGCGTCCCCGTCGCCCAATGCAAAATAACCCAAAGCGCCAGCGTTCGGACAAGTACTGCCATTTTCATAAAGATAAAGGTCATACTACAGAAGATTGCTTCAGTTTGCGAGCAGAAATTGAAAAACTCATAAAACGCGAGTATTTGGGAATTTTGTGGACAAGTCCCGCGGTGAGAAGCGAAATGACAGGCGTCGGGACGAACAACCAAAACGTGACTATCAAAAGCGACATGATGAAACTGGGAAACAACATGAACGAGCTGATGAAAATTTGCCCTCGGGAGGGGTAATCGCCGTAATCACTGGGGGGCCTGCTTGTGGCGACTCGAACAATGCAAGAAAAGCTCTTCTGCGGGCAAAGGAACCAACAATTTATCTAGCCCCACATCCTTGTTGATATATGAAATTGGAACCATCCAAGAGGGATTATCATTCAGTGACAAAGATCTGGAGAACCCTCGGGGCACCCATAATGATGCTTTAATTATCTCAGCCACAATCTCCAATTTTTGGGTAAAGAAAATTCTAGTGGATTCAGGAAGTTCAGCCGACATAATTTTTCATGATGCATTCGTGAAGTTGGGTATTAGTAATGCACAGTTAGCTCCAGTCAACACTCCACTAGTTGGATTTTCTGGAGAAATAGTTGAAGCTTTGGGAGAAGTAACGCTTCCTCTTTTCTTGGGTTCTTACCCCAAAAGGTCTACTAAGATGGTGAAATTCCTTGTAGTAAAAGCTTCATCTACATACAATGTGATATTGGGACGACCAAGTCTCAATATATTCCAAGCCATCGGATCGACATATCATATGAAGCTGAAGTTTCCGACTCCAGGAGGAGTAGGAGAAGCCATTGGTGACCATCGTCTAGCCAGAGAGTGTCATGCGGTGACACTACGGGGTTCATCAGGAAATCGTAAAAGACAAGTTTCTAGTGAGGAAAGAGCACCGAAACCTGGTAAAATTTTACGTGAAAACGGAATACACTTGGTGGATGAGGAAGCCGAGAGCAAAGAAAGAATAACAGCAACCGAAAATCTAAAGCATATAGAAATCGTACCGAGTAATCCCAAGAAGTCACTGAAAATCGGGACCGAATTACCTCCTGAATTGGAAGAGAAGTTGAAAAATTTTCTTGGTCACAATTTCGACGTGTTTGCTTGGGGTGATGAGCAGGATGCGAGCTGCTCACTTTTCTTGATGCATATCAAGGATACAATCAGATCGGCCTAGCGCCAGAAGACCAGGAAAAAGCAAGTTTCATCACTGATCGAGGAATTTATTGTTATGATGTATTGCCGTTTGGGTTGAAAAATGCTGGAGCTACCTATCAACGTCTGGTAAATACCATGTTCGAACACTTGATCGGGCGTAACATGGAAGTTTATATAGATGACATGCTCGTCAAAAGTATTCAAGCATCTAATCACTTGGAACATCTTGAGGAATGCTTCAGTATACTCAGAAAATACAGGATGAAACTTAATCCGGATAAATGCACTTTTGGTGTACGAGGAGGCAAATTTCTCGATTATATGGTGTCAGAACGAGGAATAGAGGCCAACCCTGAAAAAATCAAAGCAATTTTAAACATGAATCCTCCGAAGAGTGTAAAAGGCATCCAAGAGTTGACAGGATGTTTGGCCGCCCTCAGCCGATTTATCTCAAGATCTGCAGACAAGGGTTTACCATTTTTCAAAATGTTGAGGAGTGAGAAAAGTTTTCAATGGACAGAAGAGTGTCAGCAAGCATTTGACGAGTTGAAAGTGCATCTGACCTCTTAGCCATTGTTGCTAAAACCAAACGAAGGTGACACCCTGTTGATTTATCTGGAAATATCTGCGGAGGCGGTAAGTGCAGTATTGGTCTCTGAAGTAGGACGTGAGCACAAACCAGTTTATTATATCAGTCGAACTTTACACGGAGCAGAATTAAGATATACAAAGATCGAGAAACTGGCACTGGCTTTGGTAACTGCAGCGAGAAAACTATGTCCTTACTTTCAATCTCATCCAATAATTGTACTCACCAATCATCCTCTCAAACAAATTATCTCGAGTCCTGAAGCATCAGGAAGAATGGTTAAGTGGGCTGTTGAACTGAGCCAATATGGAATTGAATATCGCCCGCGTCCAGCGATTAAAGCACAAATTATGGCTGATTTTCTAGTAGAGATGACAGTAACTCAAGAAGAAAGCTCCACCCAGACATGGATGGTTTATGTAGACGGATCATCAACCTCTACAGGAAGCAGTGAAGGTATAGTTGTGAAGAGCCCACAGGGAGATAAATTTCAATATGCCGTCAAATTTCTATTCCCTGCAACGAATAATGAGGCAGAATATGAAGCTTTCATCATGGGAATTAAATTGGCCATGTCGGTCGGAGAAAAAAAACTGACGATACACAGTGAATCCCAACTTATCGTCAGTCAGGTTAATGGAAATTATGAAGCGAAGGAAGATAAAATGCTTGAATACCTCACTGAAGTGAATGAGCTTCTCTCGCGTTTAGACAACTATGATATAAAGCAGATGCCTAGAGGGAAAAATGAGTCAGCAGACTGCCTTGCCAAGTTAGCAAGCTCCTTGGCCAACATTGATAATAGGGAAATTACATTCCTAACTTATGGCAAGGAAAAAACTGATGGAAGTGATGTTATAATCTTTTGTGCTGACAGCGAAGAACCTAGTTAGAAAGATGAAATAATCGACTATTTGAAGCAGGAGAAACTACCTGCTAACCAAGTCGAAGCTCGAAAACTTAGAGTGAGAGCTGCTCGGTTCACGATCATTGGCGAAGAACTGTACAAAAGAGGTATCTCTTCACCTTACCTAAAGTGTCTAACGCCAGCTAAGGGAAACTATGTGCTCTGTGAAATTCATGAAGGAATATAAGGAAATCACTTAGCTGGCAGAGCTCTCGCGGGGAAAGCATTGCGCCAAGGGTAATTTTGGCCAACGATGAAGCAAGACGCTATTGAGTTAGCGAAACATTGTCACGCATGTCAAGAGCATGCTAACTTCCATCACCAGCCGGCTACAATCTTATAGCCCCTGGAAAGTCCTCTACCTTTTGCTCAATGGGGAATGGATTTGGTAGGTCCTTTTCCTCCTGCTACCGGACAAAGAAAATTTTTGATAGTTGCTGTGGATTATTTCACCAAATGGGTCAAAGCTGAACCATTGGCCAAAATATCCGAGAGAGATGTAATCAATTTCTTATGGAAGAATATAGTATGCAGATTTGGCATTCCTCAAACCTTGGTTTCAGACAATGGAACTCAATTCTCTGGAGCGAAGATAAAAGACTGGTGCAAAGGACTCTTTATCAAGCAGTTCTTCACTTCTGTAGGGAATCCTCAAGCAAATGGGCAAACCGAGGTCACCAACCGGACCATTCTACAGCACCTCAAAACACGCCTAGGCAATGCCAAAGGAAAATGGGTGGATGAGTTGCCAAGTGTTCTATGGGCATATCGAACCACTTCACGCTCTTCAACTGGAGAATCTCCTTTCAACTTGGCCTACGGAGCAGAAGTTGTGGCTCCTGCCGAAATTGGAGAGCAATCATGGCGAGTGAAACAGTACTCTTCATCTGGGAATGACCAAGCCCTCCGAATTTCATTGGACTTGGTGGATGAACTGAGAGATGAAGCTTCGACACGAGCCGAGAGATATCGAGCTTGTATGACTAAAGCATACAATGACAGAGTCAACCCAAGATCTTTCCAAGTAGGAGACTTGGTCTTGAGAAAATCCAACATCTTGAAGTCTGTGGGTAAATTAGACCCAAAATGGGAAGGCCCGTACAAAGTAATTGAGATTGTGAAGATGGGAACATATCGCCTCCAACATTCAGATGGAAGAATACTTCCCAGACCTTGGAACGTGGCCAACCTGAAGAAGTTTTATGCATAAACTGCAACTCTCGCCAATAATAGGCTAAATCTACCTTTTTTGTTACTAGCATATTTTCTTTATGTTTTGATACTACAATTTTGTTATGTAGTTTTCAACTAATATGATTATTTTGTTATACAAGCAGATCACTTTGTCGAAAGATTATCATATCTCCTCTCCTATAATAACGCTTACTTACGATGTAAACGTCATAGACCCTAGCAATCATAAAAAAAAAATTTCCAACAATAAGAGGCTTGGCCAGCCCCATGGGACATTTGAAATTATGACGCTGTAAGAGGTCAAGACGAAATAATAATATTACAAGTCCCGGGATACCTCACCACGTACTAAGTGGGTTTAGGACTTCCCCATGAGACAAAATCTTGGGAGACTGATCCCCTCCCAAGTACTCCAATATTAAAGTGATAGTATTTTATTCATCAAACAAGTATGCAATAGCAAATTCAAAATGCAAAAGAGATATGATAATCGACAAAATTGAATATATATATATATATATATATATATATATATATAAAGGAATTATTGTTTTTCCTTTGCTCCTCCACCAACTACTTACTTAATCAAAAAGAACAGACAAAGTCTATGACTTTGACTTTGTTACAAAAAAAATTTTGCCCAAAAGTGGCAAGAAATAATAAAGCTAAACTGCTCCACAGCTCCACGGCTCCAAATAGTAGAATCCATGTAGCTTCGACACACACCGTCATTATTGATTGTATAAGCTAAAAATTCGAACGCAAAGCTTCGATCATCTCCTCATCACCCAGTCCTCCCAATAAATTCCCTAAGGGAGGATCCGAGTCATCCTCAAATCTTGCAGTTCTAGGCTCCTGAATTTTAGGGTGAATCATCATAATAATTTCCTCCGAAACTAGTTTAGTATCCCGTATTTCTTGCCGACAATCCACGACAACTTCATCATGAATAACAATCGCCCGCTGAATCACTTCATCTCTAAAAGCTGTGGATTCTCGATAGCCTTCAATTGCTTTTTCTCAGGTGCTTCGCAAGAGATTCTTGCCTATTGACGAACTGAGAAAAATCTCACCGGTCTCCGATTCACGGGAATATTTCCCTCTAAGTTCCTCCATCTCCTTGCACACTGCATCGTACTTTTTGGATTTTTCTTCAAGCTCCTTTTGCGACTTGAGAAAATCATCTTGAGCCTTAGTGTTTTCCTCGCCAAGTCTTTTGCACTCACCCCATAAGGACGTCAGCTCGTCATCAAATTTTTTCTCGGAATTTCGAGACCTCTCTTCTCAAAATTGAAAAGTGTGAGCAAGCGATAAAATCTGTAAATACCCATAGATAAAAAAAATTATTTATTATGACAAAATCATAATAAATAACAAGCAAGTAATAATATACCTGAAAGGAGGACGAAGCAAAAGACCGAGTCAACACTTCGGTAGGTTGTGGTAGTAGATGCAACCTATCATGATCTCCAATCAGGTCCGCTCCCGTTATCCAACCAATTTTTGAATCTTTCAAATCCCAAAAAGATCCAGCATTATTTTCATGGTTCACCCCTTCCACAAATAAGTGACGACCCTCGAGAGCTTCCAGATCAATTACTCGTTCGTCGTCACGTTTTTTCTTTGGGTCTCTTGAATTTTCAACATTTTTACTGCGTGCATCAATGTCAGGTGCAGGTGCAACATCTTTTCTTTTGCCACCAGTTTTTCTATCATGCACATCGGATCTTTTGGATAGTGGGCCAGAACGATGAGCATGATTTGATGGCCCGGGAGATTTTCTCCTTCGAGGAAGCTCTTGAGAACAAACGATAGCTCGCTCCTTTGTTGAGTCTTTTCTTAGTTGTTTCGACGTTTCCCTCTCATTTTTCTCTATGCATGCCCGGACTTCCGCCAAACTTATTTTTCCCCCTATAAAAAAATAACAAGGAGGATAATACATAAATAAATACAAGAAGTTCATAAATTACACCGAGCAAGGTACAATAGATTAAAAATTAAATACAATAGCATGCAAGAGAATGAAAAAGCAAATACCGGCAGGAAGCAAAGTTTGTGGATCAACCAACTGCTTGAAAAGACCTAAGGAGCGACATTCGAGTTGCAACTCACGATGTGTTTTGCTAAAAATAATTTTCCTATGGCCCGGACTCCATACTATGGGAACCCCCCAACCATAATCCCAGACGTAAACAAACTTTTTTCTCCAATCGCTTTTCGGAGATGGACAACGAGATAAAAACTTACAATCTCCTCGAAGTAGAAAATAAATATAGGAACCCGACATGGAACGACGCACCGAGAAGAGCGCATAAAATAATTCTATAGTCGGGGACATTCTAATTTCGCTCACTCTACATAGAAAACACGTAAAGAGGAGAATCGCACTTGGTGTTAATTGACTTAAACTCACCCCAAGACTATCTACAATTTCTATCAAAAGGGCAGGAGGCGAAAGCGAAAAACCAAAATTAAAGTACTCCAGATATACGGTAAAATAACCCGGAGGCGGTTCATGACATGTATCTCCAATTTTGGGAATTTAAAAAATATGTTTAGCGGATAAGTCAAATTTTTGGCATGGAGTTAGAATATCAAACTCGTCCAAAATACGCTCTCTCACTCCTCCTGAAGACTCTTGGGAATTCCTATTATCGCAATAATTCAAACAACTCATAGGGGATAAGCACTCAATTTCACTATTATTTCCGGACTCCGCTGGCGAGGAGGGATAAGTATCTCGGTTCGCAACCAATACCGACAGTACCTTACCCCGCAAATGACACCCTGCAATGATTTTTTTTTTAAAACATAATAAACATATAAAAAACAAATTTTACCAAAAAGTAATAACACATAAATTAATTAAAAATAATAAAGCAAATAGTAGCATCAAATACATGGTAATTGATTATATATGTTTATTAATATGATCGTGTATATATCTGTATATATGCGTCTGTCCCTGTTGCCCGGGGTTATCATCGTCAACTTCATCCACAACCGCCGACCACTTTCTCCGACCAGCCTTCATCGACCGACCTCTGCGCACCCACCACCATCTCCAACAGCCACCCTAGCCCCGTCGAGTCCAGATTTGGACAGCTTATACGCTAATCCATGGCTGGAACGTCGACGGAGTTCTTCACCGAAATATCACCCGCCACCGCGCCCTCGCAAGTTCCCTTCCTTTCGAGTCCAGATTTGGGCATATCCACGATCAGTGGATGAGATCCCATGGCTGGGACTCGACTCCTCGGCATTACCACGCCTTCGCCGATTTGGGTCCTTCTACAATCACATCCAGATTTGGGCACGTTCGCGTCGCCGGAATGCAACTCCATGGCTGGATTGTGCAGAACCCCGCGTTCTTCGCCGTACCTTGCCGCTTCCTCGTCGAACGCCGCTGCTGGTTCGGCCATGGATGGGGGAGCCGAGGACAACCCATGGACTGGGAGGAAGGATAAAAACGCATATACACCCCATATACACTTACATACGACATATAGTATAGATACATAGACGGTCACGCGAGGGGAAGAGAATAAAACAACGTGAGAGAGAAGAAATAATTCTTCAATATATCAATTCTTAAATCGTGTGATAGTAATTGCTACCTGCCATATTGATTGCATTTTCCCTTTGATTATTTTTAATGGACCGTGATGGAACGAGTTCTGCAAATACAAATAAATTTTTTTTTTTGGGTTAGCACGTTGTGGTAAACATACTTTGGTGTTGAATTTATAATAGCTGTAGCTGATAGAGTTATACTGGGTTTCTACAGCTAATATTCTGGCAGGACTTTAATAATACGATTGTTATTCTACCAGGATGTTAATTCCATGGCATCACAGTCCTACTACGGTTACTACATCACGATATCTCTATATCTGAAGTCGATCCCCGTAATTTTTGCGACCTGACCGGGCAGATCGATCCCCGTAATTTTCGCAGTGGCAAACAATATTTGTTCTCGGCAACTAAATTTCTGGCAATACTCCGGTAAAAATTCTACTCTCGGACCTCTCCACACACGCGATGCCCGAGAGTGGGGGGCCTATGATAGGTTACACCTAAAAATTCAACTGGGCCTGAGCCCAATCATGAAGGTCCACTCTAAATATTTTTTAGGCCCAAGCTTATTTAAATATTATATATATTTAATTCAAGCAGACCCTCAAGCCCGTGAAACTCTCCGAATATCTATAAATAGCTCAAGTCACCTCATTATTAAGGTACACACTTTCTTAAGCACTATATCGCTCTACTCTCGATTATTATTCCTTGAGTAATCGCTGATTTGAGCGTCGGAGCGCCTTCGCTGGGAACCCTAACGGCTCCTCTGACTTTGTTTTGTGATGTATGAACAACTCACTGAAGATCTCCCAAGGAAACGTACAAGGACTTATTCATACTCCGGACTTTGCGGAAGCAACGTGTCGAGTATAAGTGATTTTTGGCTACATCATTAATAATTAATAATAATAATAATAGATATAATAGATATAGGAAATTTAAAAGTTGCTCAATTGAAGAATATAATATAATATATAATTCCAAGAGGGAATATATGCCATTGATTTATTTTGTGAATGTGTTATATTGGACTTTGTCTAAAAAAATTATGTTACCAACAGAAAGGCATTTGTTTGCTGAAAAAGATTGCCCTAAACATAATTTTTATGGGCCTTTTCCGTTTTCCTCTTTATGGGCCATGTCCACAATCTTCTGGCCTCACAAACAGCCCAAACTGGAAGAAGAAAAGTGAGAGTTTATGAAAGATTCTTGCTTAATGTATTTTTCATGTTAATTACAATTTTAATACTTTAGAGTTTCAAATAGAGCAATGATAGTGTTGGGTCCTTACTCATTAAAGTGTAATTAATTAAAATAATAGATTTCATTTACTAAATTGGTATAGCAAGTGTATACAATGCGTCATCAAGCTTATAATTGAAAGATTACAAAACTAATTGCATTTTAAATGTAATCATTGCTCCCATTTGTAATTCATTCATGCACAATATTAATATATTTTAAGCCTAAAGACCTTAATCATGTTTTATATATAAAAAATTAATTAACCATCGGAATCCTAATCAAATATCTTAATTATATTGTAGCCAGTGTGTCCATTTATAGAATGGGGATGATGATTTTTGTTTCTGTTTTATATAATTTGTGGAGTTTAGTGCATTATTAATATATTGTTTGAAAGAGCTACATGCGTAAATGACTACTACGTTGGCCCACTGCAACTTTCGAAAATTCTATATTGGTCATTCAAGTTTACCCGAATTAAACATTCTTCTCGATACATTTGATCACACGTTGACAATGGGACGGGACGGGGTAGAGATGCTTCTCTTAAGTCCTAACCTTGTTCTTGAATACAAAATGCGTTTCCATCTCCGTCTTAATTTCCGTTTTTTTCTAATCGCGGATTCCTCATATTCATCCTCGCAGAGTTAATATCATCTTTCTTTCCATACCCGAATATATATATATATATATATATATATATATATATATATATATATATATATATATATATATACATATAAATATATCAACATCATCATTATAATCGAAGCGGGTTAGGTAATGTAGATAACATCCCCAATATTCTCTGGCCATATCTGCCCCGATATGCTTTGGGAATTTAAAAAAATCTCCATACCAAAACCTATACACAAAAAGCTTTCTATTTCGGTTTTGTTTTGTTTTTTTTTTTTTCCATAAAGAAGATTACTAGGGGTGAGAAAAAATACCAAATTTTCGGTATATCGAGGCTATCGTATCGAAAAAATACCAAATTTATCAATTTTTTTGGTATGGTACGGTAACGATATCGAATAATAAAAAATAATACTTTTAAAATAATAAAAAGTAATATTTTCACTTAAAGCAAAATATTTTATACAATATATATTTTAGATAAAAATAATATTTTTGATTAAATTTGCATATATTAAAAAAATATTTATTCATAACATAACTAATAAAAAATGATAATTTTGCAATGAAAAATAATTTATTAAATATAAAAAATAATACTTTTCATCTAGATCGGATCGTTTCAAACTATTGATCGTAAGACACCGTTAAATAAATCAAGATCGTTTGACAGTCACACTCTCACACTGATGATGATTATATAACAAGGAAAATGTATTATATATATATGATTACACACTCGGTTACATGTTTTTCAAGATGAATTTGTAATTTCAAAGATAATCGTATCGGTTACATGTTTTTCAAGATGAATTTGTAATTTCAAAGATAATCGTATGCACGTATAATCATATATATATATATATACATACATAAAACATAACTCTATAACAAATAAATTTATTCAAAATTTCAATCTAATATATATTTTACCATAAATATAAGGAGATTGCTATTTACAAAAAAAAAAGGGTTGATCCCGAAGGGGACCTCATCCCACATGAGTCAGAGGCCCATTGGCTCATGCGGGGGTTAAATCGAGGGATGTGCATGAGTAGGCAGAGACCTGAGGGAGGAAACAACATGGTCCAACCCCCAGAGCATACCCCCAAATATTTCAATGAGAAATATGCTCCACACGAGGATCGAATCCGCAATGCTGGAGAATTTTTTCCCACGTCACCTCAGGCCTTACCAACTCGTCTATGCCCCTGTGGGCAGGAGATTGTTATTTACACTTCACATCTTATTAACACACTCCAATTTTTATTTTACACTAAAAGTTGACAATTTTACTTTTTGTTTGGTTTTATTTTTAATAAATTCATTCATAATTTCAATTCCTAAAATAAGTTATTTAGTTACTCAAAAAAATATAGCTTAATTTGTTAATGTCATTCAATATATATATATATATATATATATATCTTTTATGGTGCCCAACACTATATGCCCACTTCATGCCCACCATGTACAATAGATGAGTTGACTTGCACATGGTGGGCATGAAGTGGGCATATAATGTTGGGCATCATAAAAGAACTCATATATATATATATATATATATATTTATATATATATATATATATATATATATATATATTATATATATATATAAATCAAGTATTAAAAACTAACTGTTATTTTTATATTGATCCTATTTTTTTCGATTTTTATAAACAATAATATTTCATTCTTATGATTTTAATTTTTTATTCGTCATATCTCCTTAAATTTTTATTGTAACTTAATTTTTAAAACTTAAATATAAATTTAATATATTTTTTATTTTATACCAAACTTTAATAAATTTTTGATTAAAATCAAAATTTTCACGTCCAATATTTTTTTTAACAAAAAATTATTAATATTCGTATATCATACTAAAATTTGAGATAAATATAAATAATATTAAATTTTAATATCAAAATAAAATATTTATTATTTAAGAAAATTTTCTATATTTGTAATTTTTATTTCTTTCAATCTCATGATTTATAATTAATTTTTTTATTTGTATTTTAAGTAATTCAAATGCTCATACTTGCTATTTTAATCATTAACTATTAAAATTTTAGTAGTTAACAACAAACTTATTATATTTGAGTTTTTTTAAGTTAAATCAAAATCTATTATATAAAGAATGATATTATAAGGATATATTTGTCTAATATTGCATTAATTAGTTAAGATGGAGTGTTATTAACACATTTTAAAATGTGAATAACACTTACCTAAATATAAAGATCAACATTATGGGAAAATAGGCCCCAAGAGAAGATCAGTGAATTTTTGAATAAATTAAAACTTCACGACATTGATTCTTATTGGACCACTTTTGGATACAAATGATAATGCGAGAAATGTCGATGGCTGGGGTTAATGGGCAAATAAAAAAATTGGGAATAAACTAAACTAAGGTGGTGACTTTTTAAAGAGTGCAAAGAGTTTGGAGCAGAGGGAACATGATGGCCTCCATGT
This sequence comes from Henckelia pumila, assembly GCF_033568475.1. Taxonomy (NCBI): domain Eukaryota; kingdom Viridiplantae; phylum Streptophyta; class Magnoliopsida; order Lamiales; family Gesneriaceae; genus Henckelia; species Henckelia pumila. The sequence goes on along the minus strand of NC_133123.1, from coordinate 7,341,933 downwards.
TTACATATCCATGCCTTAGACTACTTTAATCTCATAAATCTCTTGGAATTTGGATCCCTCCTACTTCTCTTCTTATTATTTTTTAACTTAATATTAATAATCCAATAATGACACCATGTTTATGTCAGCACAATGTATGTGTGTGTCATTAATTAATGGTTGTATATTAATTTGTTTGGTAAATTCTTTGCTTTGAAGGAAACTTAGCTAGCTAGACTTGGCTCCGAATAGCTCTACGAACTCATGCGTGCATATGTATCTTGTATGTCGAACCGTGCATGATTTGGAGGAGAATTTTATATTAATCTGATGCTTGGAATGCTATCGTTCGTGCATGTTTATAATCGGATGAACGATCAGGCTCAAGTCCATATATCTTAATAGATCGTAATTGTCACGATTAAATATTGCATCGTTCTACATCATATATAAATACACTTGTGGTAGTAGTATGACCTATCTAGAAGTACAAACTTTGCCACACCAAGTACAAAAGATTGTAAAGACCAAACATGTATGTAAGTATATGCATATATATATATATATGTCGTCTAACTAAAACGAAACGATCATTGAAAAAAAAATGTGTATTAATATATATAAATCTGCAAAGCTGTATCTTTTGTGGGAATATAAAATGCATGATTTGAATATTAAAAGAAGAGAAAAAAAAAACCGAGGAGCAGAGAGGGATCAGGGAAGGAATGATTGTTTGCGTGGCGCAATCAATCAAGATTCTGGTAAAAAAATAAATATAAATAAAAATAAATAAAAAAAATAAAGGCACGGGAGAATTAATGATGCTGCAGCGTGTAAGGTTTTCATCCACTTCGAGAGATTTGCTTTGTGGCACCAAGGCTCGAGGATGAGTATTGTTCCACACACACACACATGACACACACATATATCTATATATATATATATATATATATATATATATATATATATATATATTACATGCTACAAGAAATTAAATAAAAGAAAACACATACACACACACCATGTGGGTGCGCGTTTTTAGCAGTGAAGATATCACAAACACAAGAAATTAGTCGCCTAACATATATATAATATATATATATATATATATATATATGTGTGTGTTAAATTATAGGAAAAACTATATTTTTAATTTTGTTGTTACTTTGTCGTCTAATCCTCGTGTTTTCAAATTTATGTTTTAGTCATGTAATTTATCTATATATTTATGCTAAAACATTAGCTTGAAATTTTGAATAAATTGATTTAATTTGTTATAGAGTTATGTTGATAGCCATGATATATATTGGATAGCGACAATACCATGCATGTTTTTGAATGGGAAATTGTGATATTTCAATTATGCATCCACATATATATATGTAGTGCGGAGAAACGTGAAAGAGTTGAAGATTGTGAAGTAGTAAACTTAAATTTTGAGTTAAATAATTGTTTTATATTAATATATATATATATATATATATATATATATATATATGAGCACTCGAAAGCCTCTTAACATGTCTTGTTTGCTACAAAATCTTCGACGGATATATGAATGCAAGCTTTGCAACTAAAAGAGCAATGATTAGCGAATGGGGTCTCTCCAAAATACATTAAATTATAAGGATTGGGGTTGTTTTTGTAGTGCAGCAATAAGTATATATGGAGCATAAGTGGATTGAATTGAATTGACTGCTGCCTATATAATGGACAAGATCACCAAATCCTATACGTGCCTATTAGCTATTGAATGATGTAAATAATCCAACTGTAGTTTGGTATTAATTAATATATCACAAGGATATTTTAATCGAATTTTAATAATAATTAATATTTCTCTATGTATATTTTTTCATAAATAAAAAATGAATATGGTAGATTTTTACCCTTATATATACCAACTATTATGAATATTACATTTACTTAGAAGGTGCGAAGGGGATGTTAGGGAAGAACCCACCATGGAGAAAAAGTGGCAATTAGTCATGTAAATAGCAGATTTTAAGAGCGTAAAAAAAAATGATTTCGGAGTCCCACGCATTTTTTGTCTTATAGTTTACACATTTTTCGTTTTTTTGTCTTTTTGCCGTTATGTTATAAAATCATGATACGTTCATCCTAAAAAACTTGCATATTGGGTGATGTGATCTTATGAGTTTATAAATCACTCTTTATTAGTTTAATATTTCAATGTGAGATATCATAAATATATATTAGGTTATAAATCCATGAGGTGTTATTCACAAATGGTTTGTCTATTGGGTGATGTGACCTCATGAGTTTATAATTATAAGTCACTCTTTATTAGTTAATTAATATTTTAATGTGAGATATCCTAACATGTCGAGTCAATTATTTACGAACTTTGCCTACTAATTTGTACTTATTTCGATTTTAATACTTTTTCATCAGAATGCATGCTGATATGAAATAAAAAATATATCGACATGCATGGTGACAGACGTTGCTAAACGTGTTTGATGTGATCATGTCAACATTCTGATGGATCGAAACGACTGAAATTGATCAAAAAAATCGTGTAAATTAATGGAGCACCGAGATCTTAAATTGACGAACAACGTGACCATAAACAAGACCTAAAATGTAATTTCCCCGTGATTCTATAGATTACTAATATTAAAGTGTTGTACGTTGTTAAGTAATATTAGTATAGTGGCTAAACTCGAAGCTAAGTATAAGAGTGGTGGGCAATCAATCACTCATGCTAATTGTTTGTGCGCATGGTACAGTGGCACTCATTTTTACATATACTTATGTTAGTGCTGAAAATGCACATATATAAGCAGAGATGGAATTGGCTTGGCCCCCTAGCTAGCTCGCTTATTTTAATTAATTCTCTCCTTTTCAACTGTGCATATATTTTGTGCGCATGCGAGCATGTATGGCGGCTAAAGTCACTTGTAACCCTCTCAAATCATGCATTTGTCCCCCCTTTGTGTTTCTTGGTGGGGACTATATGTTTGCCAAGATTTGTTCATTTTTTTTTAGAGTTTCTATGGCCTATGGGACTAGCTTGTCATGGAGGTAGGATACATTCTCGATGACTTGGATCTGATCCGATCGGATCGGAGTTACGTTACACCTAGGAAATCTTTTATTACCAACTCATTATATATATACTAAAATCAGATACTTTAATTTATTAACCACTACTATGTGTATCCGGTGGTTTTTTTTTTTTTTTTTTCTAAAAGAAAGAATGGAGTAAATAAAAAAAAGGGTCGACTTAAAATTAGAATTAATACTAAAAGGTAAGCTTGATTGGAATAAGCTTTAACCTCTCATATTAGGGGAACATTTTCTTTTCACCTTTTAATGTCAAAGTTGAGATTTTGTTATACTTTTGAAGTAAAGATTTGGCTAAAAAAAACAAAACAAAAACACTTGCCTTTATCATTGAAGTCAGAAGTAGTTGACCATTTTCCTAAGCCCGAAAACACGCACACACACATGTGGGTGTGTGTGTTTTGAGTTTCTGTGTATGTATGAAGAAGTTTGGTGGTGCGCGTGCAGCAAAATCAGGGAATATGTAGTCATCATGTGTGAGTGTGGCAGCCACCATAAGATTGTCCATGACGCATAACATTACCTAATATCAATTTAAAATTTTTCCCCCACAATTTCCGAGTTCTTGATTTTTTTTTTTGAAACCTTTTTGGTTTTGTTTTATGAAATGGTAAAATCTTAAAAAATCAATTCATAATCCTTTCAAAAATCTTTATACAATTTCAAATTTCTAGTGTACATACTCACATACAAGTTTCTATGGTACAATTGAAGTAATGGATAGATCGGTTTGCTCAAAAATTATTCGATACTCCTTTGAACTTCCTAGCTCGTGACCCATTCTTGATATGTACTCTCTTTCTTTTTTCATACCTTTTTTGAACCTTTAGTAACATGTACATACTTGCTAGAGATACACTCGTATGATTGAGGCAAATCTTGTTAGGTGTTGGACTAAAGTAACTTAAAAGTTAAGGTGTTATGTATGATATGTATGTATAGGCATCAATTAATTAGATAGCACATCCAATTAAAGTGTGTCATAGTTTTCATGATCTTTCTTGAATTAGAAACAAGATTTGAGATTTATTATTGCCTAAATTAATTTGCTTACTGATCATCTCTGTTGACCAACGGATAATAATAAATTCTTTAAAAAAAAAAAAACGACAGCATGCAAGAGATGCCATATTAGAAAAAAATGATGAATATTTATTTATGTTATCTTTTTTTCTGAAATGAAAGAGTCGCGCGATAGTAATTAAGCAAGAGTCACCTAATGCAATCAACTCAAGTAGTGTTTAATTAGGAAAATTTTTATGAAAAACTTCTCAGTTTTTTTTTGCAAAAAATTCATAAAATTTTAAAATTTTGTGAAGGAAACGCTGAGAAGTGATTTCTAGACGCTGTTTCAAACACTACTTTAATATCTTTAGATGTGAATTTTGTTTGTTTATTAAAAGTGTAAATTTCAATTTTGATCATGATATTTGTCGTTTTAATTAAGAGTCTTTCCATCCATATTTCAAATTTCAATTTAGCCTTTAGATTTATCTATCTATTTGACAATCTTTTTCTTTTTTCATTGTACGCTAATATGATCTGCCGACGTATTTAGTGTCTCGTTAGTACTTCAGCAGAAAGATGATTAAAATTATAAAAAACCGAAAGATATATGATTAATATTTAAATTTGAAATATAGGTGATTAAAATAAAATTTTTTAAAAAAAGGAAAGGAAAAACACAAAATTGCAAATTTCATGCATCCCCGAAAATTTTTTTGCAACCGTTTCCTAAATTATCACTTGGTAAATAATATTGTTAACAATTTTTTTAATACAATATATTAATTTCTTGATGTACTTTTATTTCTTAAAATACCTTTTTGCAATAAAATATTCTTCAGATATTAAATTTAGACATATGCAATGTATATGCAACATTACGTACGTACGATATATCGCATCGTAGTTAATCTTTTAACTGTGTATTTAATTATATATATGTATCTCACCACGTGGAAAAATATTAATATTGCAGAATTTTCATGTGTAATGATCTCACATATTTATATTATGTCAATCCAATTCATACCTAATATAAAGTAAAAAATAATATTTTTTTACAAAAAACATAATAATTAACATAGATCATATATATACTTTCATTCAAATAAACATATACGCAATATTTCTTCATGATATAACTAAAAAAAATGATATTTTGCAATAATAATAATTTAGACATAAAAGATAATAATTTTTATTGGTAGAATCGAAAATCCATTCACAAATTGACATGTGATATGATCTCACGTCAGTTTATGTGTTAATGTTGATATATTGATGTAGCAAAACATATATAATTAGATCAACTTTTTAAGATAATACCTAGCTTAAACTCAATATATATATATATATATATATATATATATATATATATATATATATATATATATATATATGTATAACCAGTCATAAAAGGTGTATATGCAAGTGATGGAACATAGACTGGTTGACAAATTAAAATGAAATAGTGCTCCAACGAAGAATAAAATTAAATATATTACTTGCGATTTCTTAAGATGGACCCTCCCTAAAATTCAAGGATATATATTCTAATTATTTTAGCTGTCACGCCTGATTCTTTGTTATGTATTATTTAAATTTTGTAATTCGATGTTCAATGTTTTCGGGAAACAATATAATTGATTATTTTTGGGCACGACTAACATTCTTTATGCACACCTGCTCACCTCTGTAATTACTTACTTGTCCCTTTTGCGCAATTGCTTTCACCTCTGTGTTTTTTTTTTCTGAACACTAATTTCCCACATCTTTCTATGTGTAATAATTAAAAAAAAATCAAATAACTTAATTCTTATTTTTTTTATTTTAAATCTTGTTACAATTTAATATTTAAGATTTATTATAATGTGCTCAGAAACTGAGAAAAGTACGTACTCTAGCTCTTATAACTAATTCACATTCATTTTTTAAAAAATAAATCCTAAATAATATTGGGAAAATTGAAATAAAAAAATTTTATGATTATTTTAAGGCTTCCTTGATTTAGAAAAAAATATAGAATGTGGTGTAGGTTTGTGAGCCCACTCGATGACACCCCATACAAGGAAATCAGCCTGCCTCCTCTTAGGAACTCTAATAATTGTTGTCATGCACTGAAGCATCTAACTTTATAATTATGTCTATATACTTCTCTAAGCTACCACGTAATCTCAACTCATCAATACCAACCATTCTTATTTTATTTCATCCACTTTTATAATATTATATATATATATATATATACAAAAGAAGATAATATATATAGCGCGCATAGGCCATTAATATATATTCTAAATGAGGATCAAGTGTGTATCTATAATGTATTTGAGCGAATTAGGCAAAATATGCGCAATTACAAAAGGACGAATCACTATGAAATATTCAATTTTTGAATCATAACTTGATAGAAATCTTTACGGGATATAAATTAATGAAGCAAAGATCAAATGTAAGCACACTAAGAAGATGGTGCCAATAGTGGTACGCCTTTTTAATTAAGCAAAAATGAAATGATTTCAATCTTTGAAATATATATACATAACGATATGCATTAATCCGTCTAATCTTGTCACATTAACTAATGAAATGCATGTGTGACAAAAAATAAAAATCGGATCTTTATCCAAATAATATTAATGCATTTTATGTTTTTTTTTTCTTGAATTTTGAAAAGAAAAAAAAGAAAAAAGAAAAAGCGCATGGCCATGAATTAAGATTCATGTTGTTGTCTTCAAAAAGATCTCACAACACACAAAAATAACCATCATCTTGCACTCATTTTGCCTGCAAATCCTTCTTTTTTGTTGCCCCCAACCCGCATGCCCCCCCCCCCCCACCCCACCCCCCCATTCTTTCTTCTTCTTCACCTATATATACTCACATACTCCTGTACCTTGTATAGCACCTCAGCTTCACTCTCACAACAAACAACACAGTACGCAAAGTACTAAGCTACAATATCCATTTCATCTTTTTGCTGCTACATATTTATCAATCTTGAAACTTCCAAAAATCTTGGGTTCGGTTCGATTTGTTAATGGCGATTTCCGGGTTCGAGGGATTTGAGAAGAGGCTGGAGTTACGTTTCTCCGGCGATGATCCGGCGGCGGGGAAAGGTCTCCGGCTGCTGGACTTCGTGTCACTGGAGAAAGTGTTGCATGTGGTGCAGTGCACCGTGGTGTCAGCTGTGGGGAACAACTACTTCGACTCTTACGTGTTATCGGAATCGAGCCTCTTCGTGTACCCGACAAAGATCATCATCAAAACTTGTGGGACCACGCAGCTGCTGAAATCCGTGCGTCCATTGGTGGATCATGCTTCGGCCATGGGGCTCACCTTGTGCGGGTGCAGATACACCCGCGGCAGCTTCATTTTCCCGGACGCCCAGCCCTATCCCCACACCAGCTTTAAGGATGAAGTTGTGTTCTTGGAGGAGAATTTGCCTAACAACATTTCATGCAGAAAGGCTTTTGTGATGAACTCCAAATCTTGCCACAAGTGGCATGTTTTCACTGGCTGTGATGAAGGGAACATCTTTGCCATGGAGGAGGTGCACACAGATGATCTGTGCACTGTGGAGATCTGCATGACTGGGCTGGACCGGGTTCTGGCTAAGAAGTTTTTCCGGCGGGTCGGGGATGGGAAAAACGGCGACTCCGCGGGGAAAGAGATGACGGAGGCGACGGGGATTAGGGGCATTAACAAGAAGGCCCTTATTTGCGATTATGCATTTGATCCTTGCGGATATTCGATGAACGGGATCGACGGGGACCGGTATTCAACTGTTCACGTGACACCGGAGGACGGGTTCAGTTACGCCAGTTTCGAGTGCGTGGGCTCGGTTTACGACGATCGGGGCGAGTTTTTCGAGGTTTTGAAGAAGGCGGTGAAGGTATTCCGGCCGGCGGAGTTGTCGGTGTCGACGACTTGCGCCAACCGCGGGCACGAGCTTTGGAGGGGGGTGGCCAAGGCCATGGAGCCGCTTGGCATGAGGCTCCGGAGCCGCGTCGCCAACGAGTTTCCGACCGCGGGGACCGTTGTTTTTCAAACGTTTTCGGCTCGAAAAATGTAGGGTATTGCCGTCCCGCCGGCGGCGTCCGGCTCGTTTTGTTGGTGGTGCAAAGAAGTTGAAAAGATCAAAGGGGTGGGGGGGACATGGGGACAACTTGGGAACTTTTTTAGGGTTTAGGTGGAATTCTTTTTTCTTTTCATGTTCTTTGTTAGGAAGTACCAATGTTAATCGATCATGCATGCCGATGATAACATGATCAAATTTTAAAATGTGGGGTTGACTTTTTTGTAAAAAAAAAAAAAAAAGAAAAAAAGAAAAGAAATGGGGATCAAAATTTTCAAGTATGAATGCTGACGTGGAAATTAAATATTATTGGAGATTGTGCTGGTTGATAATAATATTGCACCCCACTTAAATTTGGCACGCCTACAAATTTTTGATGTTGCACTATAACATCGTTAGTGGGGACTAGCGCACGCATTTTATCAAAATGATTTTATCCAATATTTTTTTTGTAAAATACACCTTTTATATATACACACACTCTCTAGGAGAATACGCAATATATTACCAATAATCTATTTAATACAATCTATTAGAAATTAATTATCAGAAAATTAGCACTAATCCAATTTAAATGGGTGGAAAAGTCAGCAAGCGTGTCTAAAACAGTATAAAACATAAAAATCTTGGGCAGGTTAGTTTTGCTGATTAATTAAATTTAAAATGGGCTCCCACATGCTGTCTATGCATGAACCAGCTTATTTTTATTTTTATTTTTATTTTTATTTTTATTATTAGTACTAGCCATTGATATATTTATATTAGTATGCATGCATGCATTGGAAAAGTTTGTTTAAACTTGTATTTATTAATCCCAATAATTGAATTATTCAAATTTCAATCATGACCTCAACCAAGAAAATTACATATGTACAGCTAAGATTTTTAATTACTCAGAATTGTAATTTGACATGCCAGACAAATTGGATTATTCAAATTCCAATGTCCCCTTGAATATAAAATCTAACTTTTTAAAATATAGTAACAGGTGATTCAATATTGAAATGTCCAAATTAAATAAACATGGGCCGTCTTGGCTTATTTTCCACTAAACATGCACGTTTCTTTGTTAGTTTATTTGTTCGATTCAACATGATATGATATATCCACAAATTTTAAGTTATTGGGCTTTTTTTTTTTTTGGATAATTCTACGCTATATTTGGAGTAATTTTTTTTTTTATAATGTAGTTAAATATTAGTCTTAAGATCATGACCATTAACACATATAGCAACTTTCATAAAATGTAAGTGACCTACATGATGGAATGATATTAGAATAGGGGATGAACGTCCTTTTGTAGAAGAGAGTAACCCTTTTTCGATCCCATATTAAGGGACAATCTACGACAGAATGAAGACTCCTACAAGAATATTGTGGTCCCCTTCTGCTTGCAAAAGTGGGTTTCGTCACCCATTTAGCGATTAAATTTATAGATTATGAAATATAAAAAAAAATGAATAGTAAAATTGAAAAGCTGAAAATCAAACATGCGTAGTGTTTACTGTTTACTAGAATCATTTTAATACAATCAAAATCAACGTCCTACGAGCTTTTGAATTTTATTATCTAAAATATAAAATAAAATCAAGGAGCTAAAGGTGCCCGGCTCCTTAATTTTAAAAAAAACATTAAAAAAAAAAATGAAAGAGTAAGGAAACGGAGTGAAAAGCTTGACACCTTTTTAAATTATTATTATTATTATTATTATTATTATTATTATTATTATTATTATTATTATAGTTTTGATATAATGGAAGATCACAATGATGCAACAGTGGATATGACATCTTGTACATTCAATCAGTACTTCTCGTGTCAGCTTTCGCTCATGTAGGTGCACATAATATGTATATATTATGGGCTCGATTTAGATCTGACTTAATAATTTTAGAAAGTGGGTAGCCCAGAAATTTGTATTGGGCTTGGGATTGAATAAAGCCCAAAAACATGTCTCTTTGGAAATAGGCTCGAGACGAGACTTAGGGACATCAATCAATAAGTAAATACCCAAGTAAATATAATTTGGTGAGGAAAATAAAATTTATGGCCAGGATTCAATAATAAAATCATGAAATTGGACATGGGATTATTATTTATTTAATTGATTTACCTTTTTTTGAAACACGGAGCTTAATTATTGGCGAACCTGAACTGGTAACCCGTCTACATTCACTTTCCGAGTCTCCACTTCCAAAGTTCTAAAAACGAAAGAAACCATTGTAAAATTATTTTCTGGGTACATTAATGGCGGAAAGATCTCCCACAGTTGAGAAATCGGAGGAGGAATGGCGGGCGATTCTCTCTCCCGAGCAGTTTCACATCCTCCGACAGAAAGGCACCGAGTCAGTACAATTGAAACTTTCTCTTCCAATTTTTATTTATTTATTTATTCAGTTTAAAGATCTGGACCTTTGCCATGCGTGTGATTCATACCTTTGGGATGTTTACTGAAACTCTTGCTTTCTGCAAAAGATTAATATTGAAGCTGATTCATTCAGGCAACATTAATTCAATCGCCCCTAATAATAAAAATAAAATCCCCAACATCATGTATTAAGTTTTGTTTCTAACATAAGGGATAAGTATTTTGTAACGTTGCACTTGCACAGACCCCGTGGCACGGGGCATTACGACAAGTTCAACCGAGAAGGTGTTTACGACTGCGCGGGCTGTGGAACGCCACTCTACAAATCCACAGCCAAGTTCGACTCCGGGTGTGGCTGGCCTGCATTCTACGAGGGCTTTCCGGGAGCCATCAGCCGATCCGTGAGTGCTCTGTTTTCGAATTCGATTTATCACGATTTCCGTTTCGATCCTAGTTCATTCGGGTTTTGCCATCTTGGTGTTTCAGCCGGACCCTGACGGCAGGAGGACGGAGATAACATGCGCGGCGTGCGGCGGACACTTGGGGCATGTGTTCAAATGGGATGGAGTGAAGGTGCCTACGGATGAGAGGCACTGCGTTAACAGTGTTTCCATCAAGTTTTCTCCGGCTCCATAACAATCTTATTACATCTGCTGCTTGCCTACCCAATCACTGATAGTTGTGTGTGCGTGCTTTGCTTCTGAATATCTTGCATTTCCTTCTATGATTTAAGACCGAGTTCAAATGGTAATATTTTCACGTTTACTGGTATTCAAGTTTAAACAATTACGCTACGATGTTGTGTGAACAAGGCAAAACATTGTTCAAGTGTCAAATTTGTGATGCGTGCACGCTTAAAAAATGAGGGGATTTGGGTTGTATAAACATGATGCATGGGAAAGAAGCAAGCACATGGGAAAACAAGTAGTTTAATTAGTCATATAAAGGAAAAAAAATAAAACAGAATACGTCAACAATAGATAAAGAAGCTATTGCTTCTCTACTATATTTTCATGAGAATTTTTATTTTGCTCTTAAAACTAATATAGAGGAGTGTTTGTTTATTCAGCTTCCCGTTATCAACTTATCATCAGCCATTTTTTCTTCTCTCGTTGCATGCCTTCAGAGCTTGAACTTCTGTTCAAAATTATCATAAATAAAAGGTCAACGGTAAACGCCACGTCCTCATCCTAAGAGAAATGGAAAATAACACTCTACATCAAGCATATGCTAAATGTAAAGGAAAAATAAATAAACTGATACCCTTTTGGCAGGACTTCCAATTCCTGTTGGTGTTTACCATACAATCCTGTAACACAGAAATGTAATTATAGCGTTTGGGAAATTAAATTTACGGGTGCCTGCGTTAATTGTATGTGTGGATAGATTAACAAGAAACCTGCAATGACAAGTAGTGAGAAGAGCATTCACGAAGCTGCTTGACGTTGTCATCATCCTCATCCGCGTCGTTTTGGTGAAGTACGGACGGTGACTGTGGCTGGACGGTAGGTGGCTGGCTTTGCTGGCTGGGACTGGGTTTAGGAGGTTGGTCCATATCGGTGGTGTGAGCCTTTGCAGAGTATGAGCACTTCTATCTAAGCTTCGGGGCTTATGGGATTATGTTGGTTATAAGCTACCACAAACTGCAAAATTCATGTAACCAGTTCAGAGTGTGAGCGATTAAGAATTCGTATCGGAGATCATGCTGCCAACAATTTAGTTCGACTGATTCGTCTGAATATACAATAGAAAATCCACTCCGAACTCCATTATTTATAAGTTACAAACACTTGCAGGGAATCAATTCGTTCCGAAGCACCTAAAAGGTTTTCAAGAACAATCAGTGTCTCCATAATTCTAACATGAATGTACTAAAGACAAACGCAAAACATAACAGGCACCAAAGATGAATAATCTACAGGGAAAATTCATTCAACGAACTGGACTGTAAGCCATAAACCATCCGCAGGTTTGGAAAAGTGCGACTCATTGAAATAAAAATATATTCATCAGTCTTATCAACTAGAAAACCAAGAATTTCCTGAGTTCATCAGTCAATACGCATAGATTGATTCGGAAACATTTAAACAAACGAAATGTATTTCCACTTGGAAAGATGGATGTCTGTTGTTTTACAAATTCAGTCGGAACTTTTCACAAACATCTTACTTGCACGAAACACGCACTAATCAAGAGACCAATATGCATTTTTCAAGAAAATCGGATTCACTCGAAATCCCACGTTCAAAATCCCACAATAGCTTTCTCAAGAAAACGATGATCAAGTAAACACGCGGATCGAAAAACCTGAGGAAGATTTCAATATCCTTCAGCTTGGACTGGAGATCCTAGCGTCCAACTCTGCAACCCAATCACCGCCAACTCATAAATCTAATAATAATAATAATAATAATACTCTCAAAATAAATAAATAAATAAATAATAATAATAATAATAATAATAATAATAATAATAATAATAATAATAATAATAATAATAATAATTAGTTATTTAGTGGTTACCCTGGATAACAATAATTTTATTATTTTATAGTAATTAATAGAGCATCGATATTTATTATTTTATGATTTAACCATAATTATAATATTAGTAGCTATTATTTTGAATTTTTTTAATTAAAATAATTTGATTATTAAAAATAATTTCACTCCATTACATTTTCATTCTTTGCGATATCAACAATTGGTAATTTGATATGCAATAGAACTATTATTCCATCATTATTCTTATTTCATCCAAAAATTGATTTAATTCATATTTTATTTCATTCAAATATATCAATCGTATTCATATATCAATCATACTCTAAATTATATATGCTACACATATAAATTTACATAAAAACAACTATGTATACGAGTAAATTTTATGAGACAACTCTTTGACCCGAACTGATTGAAAAAATGTTAAAATATTATTTTTAATTCAGTATCTGGCTGAGAAATATATATAGATATGTAGAGACGTCCATCTTCACGTAAAAACTTAGTCGTAAATTTAATATTGCATATGTACATCATAAATTTAACGAAAACCCCCTTTGGCTTTCTAAATATTGTTTTATTTCTCCTTTGTCCTATGAACGGAAAGAATCAGAAAACAAATCCCTCAACCATTTATTCAATACCAATACAATACATTTCATGATCAAAAGCAAAAATAAATAAATAAATAAATTTACCACAAATTAGACACAATTCCACTTGATCAATGAATGCCCTTTAAGCTGAAGTTATTGCAGATGGAGTCGAACTCTGGCTTGAAGGGTATCCAATTCCATGACGTTTGTTAGGAAACACAACAAACAAAGACCCCGAAACCACCCCGATAATCGGTGGCAACACCATCAACAACACCTTCTGCGTAGACTCAAACGATGGATAGAAGCATTCAACAGAGTTAGGGTCCAAAAGGGCCACAACCGCGAACACGATCAGCGAGAAAAACGAGTGAACAAAGTCTCCAAACCGGAGTTTGTATGATGACAAGTCAAGTGAGGAGGAAGAAGAAGAAGGCCAGAGCCCTGTCCTTGTTGCAATGCCATAGTGTAGCTCTCCTTGGTTATCGGTGTAGCTATCGGTAAACGAGGCGAAACAACAAGAAAAGCCACAGACTGCGATCAGGATGCTTGATAAGTACTTGTTGATGGTGTGGCAATGGCCATTGTTTGTTAGGACAGGGTTGAGGAATTGGAACATGAAGACGGTGGCGGTTGGGAGGAGCTTGATGAGGTTGCCGAAACCGGTTAGGGTTACTTGTGTGATGCTTTTGGTTGAACTTTTCTGTAATAAGTTGCTAGCTTTCGACGACATTTTTCCAATTGTATATTTTTGTGTTTGTTTTCGAAGTGTTTGATAATGTTTTCTCTTGTTGGTTTTTGTTTCGGTATGAGTTCGGCATATTTATAGAGTTTTATAGAGGGGGGGTTTAATTTGCTTCTAAGTAAATGAAATATTGATCCAAGGAAAATTTGGGTTTTGCTTGTACTCTTCGGAAAGTTGGGTTCTCCACGCTTTAAGATTTTTGAGGAAAATAATCTACTTTTTTATTTTATTTACGTAAGTTACATATTTATCCAAAACTAATTATGTATGTGGCTGTTATTAAGGGAGTGTTTGCAGTCATTAAAAAAAGTGATTGTTAGTTTTTGGATTAAAAAATCATTTTTGTGGGTTTCTTAAACCTAGATTATGTGTTAGTTTATGCTTAACTTAATTGAAATTCAAAAGCAGCTAGTTATGTGGTGATTATGATTCTCCAAAAGTGATTCTAATAAGAAGGTCATTGTTAAAATTACTCTAATAACTTATTTATCAAACACTACCAAACTTTGATTTTTAGATTTTCACATTTGTTTTCAAACACTATCAACTTTTGATTTTTCTTAATTTTTTATAATCTATAAATTAATCACTTTTACAAAAGCAAAATCTATTGCAAACACTCCCTAAACAACGCAGTACTAGATTATCTTGATAATTGTTTGAAAATGTTTTCGTGTTACAATTGTGAGTTTATTTACTAAAGAAAATCGATTTTTAAGACCAATTTTTCATGTTAGTTAATGAAAGTTTTCCTTCACTTATTTTGAATATGCATGGACGTATGCATTGAATGTTATACAAAGAAGAAGCTATAAACAAATTCTATATTTGGAAAACGTTCCCCTGTTGCGAATTTAATATGCTAATGATCATAATTATTATAATTGATCAGGATATTTATCGGAAAACAACTTGAGTCAATTATCGACCGGACGTTCGCATTAATAAATTCGTTTATACTAGCACCTATTGATACGCAATACATATATACATTATATTTTTTAAAAAAATATTTCATAATTTTTGTGTCAAAAAGATATATTATTTTATTGGGATGTGATATTTATAGTCTTATAGATTAGATTACATTAGATTAGATTTAATTTAATATAGGAGAAAATTGGAGAAAAAAAGGAAAAAAAATTAAGAGAGATACGAAAATAACTAAAAAATTGACATCAATAAAGTTAGATATAAAATACTACGTACCAAGGGTAAAAATATAAACAAATTCATTTATTATATAAATTTTTAATATGTGTGAACATGCATGCATGATATTAAAGAAGAGAAGAAATGTTGCGTGTTATAATGGTAAAAAATTTTAATTAGTCGAAATAAGGCAGGTTATTATATTATCTTAGGCTCCGTTTGGTAGGATTATTATTAATCAATGTATAGTTTATATTATCTAATCCTACGTTCTTCTCGTCATATTATCTATCCTTTTATTAATTATTTATTTTACATCAATCAAATCATTAATTATTTATCTTATATCAATCAAATCATCGAATTTAAATTACTATATTACCCCTTATAAATAATATTATTCATATTTTATTTATTATTAAAATGTAAAATGGTAATTATATATTTTTATATAAAATTCAACCAATCAAATTAAATAAACTATAATTTATCAATCAAATCAATTACTATATTCATTATCATTTATCATTTATTTTTTATTACATTACATTACTTATCTATATATTATTTATCCTATCATCCAAGCCAAACTGAGACTTACTATATTATTAAAGTAGAGACCCTCTAATTAACAAATTTTCAATTAATTGGTGAAACTTGATTTGAAATTAACATTATTTCCTAACATAATTTTTCAATAAAACCAAAATTATTGGGCAAAATAGTCATTTTATACGGTTTCCTATTTTTTAGCCATTAAAAGTTCACTTTGTGCCCTTTGATATTATTATATTTACAAAAATGACACTCACTTTATAAGATATATATTTTTTGTGAATATTTGTTTAGAAAAATGTTATATTTTTATTATTTTTTAATTTTACAATTTATTATTTATTTTTTTCGTCAAAAAACGAAATGTACGAGCACACAACGCGTGCAGCGAAATACTAGTATATATAAAACGTCTTACCTCATGAGAAAGATGAGAATTTGAAACTCTTGACTTTATAAAATGAATGAAAAAGATTAAGCATGACATCGGAATTTTGAAATTCAAAATGTTTGAAAAATATGGAATGAATGAATTAGTTAAAAACATGATAGAGATCATAAGATGATGGTCTCATAGGATTGCTTGAAGTCTACGTGTTGGGTATTTGTGGTGTTCTAATCTCAAATAAACGATGTCATCAACCAAGATCCGTATAAGAGATCACAACCTTATATATTTGAGATGTTATTAAGGCAAAAAAAAAAAATAATAATAATAAATATAATAATAATAATAATAATAATAATAATAATAATAATAATAATAATAATAATAATAATAATAATAATAATAATAATAATAATAATAATAAGAAGAAGAAGAAGAAGAAGAAGAAGATAAATCTTGGAGCTACTATCCATTGTAATTCTAAGCTGAATACCTTTAAAAAAAATCTGAAATTTGGATTTCAAATAAATAAATAATATCAACTCATTACAATTAATAATATGGATATGTAGTGATCCGTTTGGATCACCTAGTTAATAATTTCTAATAAAATGCAATTAATGTAACTTAAGATAAGTGCAAATTACGTATAAAACAACATAAACTTAAATTATTACAACTCGATCGAACAACATAAAAAATGAGTAATATTAATGCTAGATGTACATCTGGTATGGTTTACATTTTTTTTTATTAATTACAAAATTTTTCTTGACCAAAGAGATATTTATTTCTTATCATGGGTAGTTTTTTACATTTTTTTCTTATTAATTACAAAATTTTCCTTGATCAAAAAGATATTTATTTCTTATCATGGGTAGTTTTGTATTTAACGAGGAGAATTGTAATGGAATTGTAAGTTGATCTAAGTCAAGGTGTACAATACGAAATGTACTTATAACATTTTTCTAAAAAAAGATACCCTAATGTTATACAACGTACCAAATCGAAGTAGTACAAATAAACCAACTGAACTGGAATAAGATCACCAATCCTCGGTAAGATGCAGTCATTGGCTCGACGACCACTCCCGATGGTCCATCCACCCTAAGGTATGCTCCGTGGAATGACATGTCCAAGCTAGAAAAAACAAAGAATGTGAGTCATAAAAGCTCTCAATACGAAAATATGAGTATACACATGCTATGAGTATATGGATTCAAGTGTACGAGAACCATGATACTTATTGTTTTATAGTAATTAATAGAGCATCGATATTTATTATTTTATGATTTAACCATTATTATAATATTAGTAGCTATTATTTTTGAATTTTTTAAATTACAATAATTTGATTATTCAAATAATTTCACTCGATTATATTTTCAGTTTTTCGATACCAACAATCGGTAATTTGGTATGAAATAGAATTATTATTCCATAATTATTCTTATTTCATTCTACAATTGATTTAATTCATACTTTATTTCATTCAAATATATTAATCATACTCATATATCAATCATACTCTAAATTATATATTCTATAAATTTACATAAAAATAACTATGAGTACGGGTAAATTTTACGAGACAACTCTTTGACCCGAACTGACTAATAAAATGTTAAAATATTATTTTTTACTACAACATAAATCAAATTGATCTGGCTCAGAAATATAGATATGTATATAGCTAGAGTCTAGAGACATCTTCACGTAAAAACTTAGTCGAAAATGTAATATTGCACATGATAATCATAAATTTAACGAAAACCTTACTTTGGCTTTCTAAATATTGTTTTATTTCTCCTTTGTCCTATGAAGGGAAAGAATCAGAAGACAAATCCCTCAACCATTTATTCAAATACCAATATAACACATTTCATGATCAAAAACAAAAAAAATAAAATAAAATAATAAATTTACCAATATTATACAAATTAGACACAATTCCACTTGCTCAATGAATGCCCTTTAAGCTGAAGTTATTGCAGATGGAGTCGAACTCTGGCTTGAAGGGTATCCAATTCCATGACGTTTGTTAGGAAACACAACAAACAAAGACCCCGAAACCACCCCGATAATCGGTGGCAACACCATCAACAACACCTTCTGCGTAGACTCAAACGATGGATAGAAGCATTCAACAGAGTTAGGGTCCAAAAGGGCCACAACCGCGAACACGATCAGCGAGAAAAACGCGTGAACAAAGTCTCCAAACCGGAGTTTGTATGATGACAAGTCAAGTGAGGAGGAAGAAGAAGAAGGCCAGAGCCCTGTCCTTGTTGCAATGCCATAGTGTAGCTCTCCTTGGTTATCGGTGTAGCTATCGGTAAACGAGGCGAAACAACAAGAAAAGCCACAGACTGCGATCAGGATGCTTGATAAGTACTTGTTGATGGTGTGGCAATGGCCATTGTTTGTTAGGACAGGGTTGAGGAATTGGAACATGAAGACGGTGGCGGTTGGGAGGAGCTTGATGAGGTTGCCGAAACCGGTTAGGGTTACTTGTGTGATGCTTTTGGTTGAACTTTTCTGTAATAAGTTGCTCGAGTTCGACGACATTTTTCCAGTTGTATGTTTTTGTGTTTGTTTTCGAAGTGTTTGATGTTTTCTTTGTTGGTTTTTATTTGGGTATGGGTTCGGATTCGGGTATATTAATTTATAGAGTTGGGAAAGGGGGGGAGGGTTGCTTCTAAGTAAATGAAATATTGAGCCAAGGAAATTTTGGGTTTTGCTTGTACTCCATTCTTTAAGATTTTGAGGAAATAATCTACTTTTTTTAATTTTATTTTTATCAGTTTTCAATATTAGAACACGTGAAAGTTGAATATTTATCCAAAACAAATGTGTGCAACTGTTATTAAACAACGTACGTAGTAGATTATCTTGATAATTGTTTGAAAATGTTGTCGTGTTACAATTGTGAGTTTATTTATAACTAATTAAAGAAAGGAAAATGCTACATGTACACATTGATTTACACATTGGGTTACACATTACACATGAAATTACAAAAGTATCCCTCCACTTGATTTGAATTTTTTTTTCAAAATACATTAAAGATATTTATATAATTTTAAGTTCAACGTGTAACTCAACGTGCAATCCTCCGTGTACATGCAGCATCATCCAGAAAGAAAATCGACTTTTAAGACCAATTTTTCATGTTAGTTAATGAAAGTTTTCCTTCACTTATTTTGAATATGCATGGACGTATGCATGAATGTTATACAAAGAAGATTAAGAAGCTATAAACAAATTCTATATTTGGAAAACGTTCCCCTGTTGCGAATTTAATATGCTAATGATCATAATTATTATAATTGATCCGGATTATTGGAAAAAACAACTTCGAGTCAATTATCGACCGTTCGCTTTAATAAATTCGTTTATACTAGCACCTAGCTCTTGGTACGAAATTCATATATAAATTATATTTTTTAAAAAATATTTCATAATTTTTGTGTCAAAATGATATATTATGTTATATATTGGGATGTGATATTTATAGATTAGATTAGATTTAATTTATAGGAGAAAATTGTAGAAAAAATAGGAAAAAAAATTAAGAGAGATACGAAAATCACTAATAAATCAATAAATTTAGATAACAAATACTACGTACCAATGGTAAAAATATAAACAAATTCATTTATTATATAAATTTGTATATGTGTGAACATGCATGCATGATATTAAAGAAGAGAAGAAATGTTGCGTGTTATAATGGTAAAATTTTTAATTTAGTGGAAATAAGGCAGGTTATTATATATATATATATATAGATTTGATATTATGAGCACCCATGATGTGCACTTTTGTGTGCACCGCTGACGTGGCATCCTCTACATCCAATAGATGAACGCCACATCAGCAGGTGCACACACAAGTGCACATGACATGTGCTCACCATATCAAAACTCATATATATATATATATATATATATATATATATATATATATATAACGTCTTACCTCATGAGAAAGATGAGAATTTGAAACTCTTGACTTTATAAAATGAATGTAAAAGATTAAGCATGACATCGGAATTTTGAAATTCAAAATGTTTAAAAAATATGGAATGAATTAGTTAAAAACATGATAGAGATCATGAGATGATGGTCTCATTTGATTGCTTGAAGTCTACGTGTTGGGTATTTGTGGTGTTCTAATCTTAAATAAACGATGTCATCAACCAATATCCGTATAACGGTATAAGAGATCACAACCTTGTATATTTGAGATGTTATTAAGGCAACAAAAAAAAAAAAATAATAATAATTATTATAAGCCCAAATCAATTAAATCTTGCAGCTACTATCCATTGTAATTCTAAGCTGAATACCTTTTAAAAAAAAGAAAAAAGAAAATCTGAAATTTGGATTTTAAATAAATAAATAATATCACTCATTACAATTAATAATATGGATATGTAGTGATCCGTTTGGATCATCTGGTAAACAATTTCTAATAACATGCAATTAACGTAACTTAAGATAAATGAAAATTACATATAAAACAACGGAAACTTAAATTATTACAACTCAATCGAACAATATAAAAATGAGTAATATTAATGTTAGATGTACATCTTACATGGTTTACACATTTCTTATTAATTACAAAATTTTTCTTGACCAACAAGATATTTATTTATTTTTATCATGGGTAGTTTTGTATTTAACGAGGAGAATTGTAATGGAATTGTAAGTTGATCTAAGTCAAGGTGTACAATACGAAATGTACTTATAACATTTTTCTAAAAAAAGATACCCTAATGTTATACAACGTACCAAATCGAAGTAGTATAAATAAACCAACTGAACTGGAATAAGATCACCAATCCTCGGTAAGATGCAGCCACTGGCTCGACGACCACTCCCGATGGTCCGTCCACCCTAAGGCCTGCTTCGTTGAATGGGATATCCAAGACAAAACAAAGAATGTGAGTCATAAAAGCTTTTAATACAAAAATATGAGTATACACATGCTATGAATGCGTGGATTCAAGTGTACGAGAATCGGGGTACCGAAAAACTATCTCAATCAAGCTCTGCTCAGTCAAGAGGCGACATGATATGTAGCAATCTGGGCTGTCAATAGCAGGAGGTGGCTCATATGCCAGAATAAACAGTGGATATAGGTGACAAGATCTTGTACAAGAGGATCCAATCACTCAAGGGAGAAATGGGAGCGTCCTCAATACAAGCTATCTAAAGGATACATACTTGAAATGAATATTTTATTCCTTAAAATCATCCTATTTTGAAAAATATTTTATTGATTATCTTTTGCCTTTCTTGGACATGAAGTTATTTAATTCCTTGATTAACTTGATTTAATTTAAGTTATCAGAATATTATGTTATCATAAATCTAATGATTTAATTCCTTTTTGTGTAGATTTGTCTTGATCAAGATCTAGAGTCCTATGCCTACAAGAAAACATTCTAAAGAAGGACTCTTGCTCTATTTTATGGAGAAGATACACGCACAAGAAAAAAAGGTGATCGATCATTGAGAGACCTTGAGTTTTCCAAAGCAAAGAAATACGTTCGAAGGACTGCTGAAGCTTGACGGTTGGTCGTGGTTGCTTGAAGCCGCTAAGAACACTCGAAGATTGTTGATCGAAGGGTGTTTACATCTCACGTGTTTTTGGCTTCAAGAGTTTTTCTCCTTATTCTGTTTTTCGTTATTCTATTTCATATAGAATGGTTTTAGGAGAAACTTTATTGTTTATTTTCTCACTTGTGTTGAGAAATTGAATTTTACAATAGTCACTAGTTTTAGGGTTTGTAAAACTCTTTGAAAAGTTTTCTAGTGAAGTTTTGCCATGAGGCGCTGCAAGAGTATTTATACTCTTGTTTAATTCAATTGAGTCTATTTATTTGGTTGCTTATTTATTTTATACACGCTTAACTTATATTCCGCTGCAAATTACTCAAGGTGTTTTAGTAGGTGTTGTCGACACCTTGTGACAACACCTCAAACTGTTTATGTGCAACCCTTATTTCCTTTCAAGTGGCATCAGAGCCATCTTCTTGATACACTAAGAACTGATCTTGGTTGCTTATTTTTATTACAGGGAAATAAGATGGACTCATCATCTGTTTCGAATTCGTTTCTCAAACCTCCAATTCTTGATGGATCTAATTACGCACTCTGGAAGCATAGAATGAGATATACTATTAAAGCTATGGATGTTCGTGCTTGGCAAAGTATTCTGACTGGTTGGACTCCTCCAACAACGCAAGATGACGACGGAGACTATATCATCAAGAGAGAAGAAAATTGGACTGCCGAGGAAATACAAAGCTCAAGTTACAATGCTAAGGCACTCAATGCAATCCTTGCAACTGTGGATATGAGGATGTATGTGATCATATCTGACTGCACTATTGCTAAGGATGCATGAGATGCTCTTCAAGAACACTGCGAAGGGACTGATAGTGTGAGAAGAACAAGATTGAGGCTGTTAAATGCTAAATTTGAAAGAATCAGGATGGATGAGAATGAGACTATTGCTGAGTATGATAAGAAACTTAGGGAAATAGCTACTGAGGCTCATGCTCTTGGAGGACCTATTGCGAGTGAAGCTATGGTGAACAAGGTTCTTCGATCCTTGCCTAAAAGATTCAATGGGAAGATATGGACACTTGAAGAAGTAAAGGACACTTCAAAGATGAAGATGACTGAATTGATTAGCATTCTTCAAGTCTTTGAGATGAACAATTCAGACCAAGAGAAGGATAAAGGAAAATCGATAGCTTTTCAAGCTTCAAAGCCTTCATATGAGGAATACGTTCAATTTCATCAAGAGGTTCATCAATCTGATTTAGGAGAAGATTCTATCTCTCTCATGACTAATAAATTCAATGATTATCTAAAGAGGATGAAAGAGTCAAGAAAGACGGATAAAAAATTCAAGACTCCAATGTTCTCCAACAAGCCCTTGAGGATCACTGGACCAGAACAATCACCAAAGAAACCTACTGATATTTCTAAGCCTCGGATGATGGTGGATGAAAAGAAGAAGTTTGTCTCAAAGAAGCTGGACAAGGTTCAATGTCATGCGTGTCAAGGTTTCGGACACTATGCAAATGAGTGTGCCAACACACTTAGGAAAGGGATGAACACGTCTTTGAGTGATGAAGAGTCTGAAGAAGAAGATCATGAAGATGAAGAAAGTCATACTGCCCTATCTGCCTTACTGGAAAGCAAGAAGAAGTTTCAAGTCAATCCTTTAGGTGTTGCCGCAGGTGCTGCCACACCTGGCCGCAACACCTCCCAAAGGTCAGTCTGTTTGAATTCCTCCATTACTGATAATATGTGTGATACTGATACAGGTGAAGATACAATGTCTATAGAAGAAGCTCGGATGATGTTTGAAGAATTACATACTGATTGGATTGAAAGGAACAAAGTGAATACTATCCTTTCAAAGGAAAATTCTGATCTAAAGGCTGATGTGTCAAGGCTGGAAGTCATGCTGAGTAAGAAAGACCTTGAATTAAGCCAAGTAAAGGAAGAACTCGGAAAGGCAAAAGCTACATTGGCTAAGTTTAATTCAAGCACCTCCAATCTTGATTCTTTACTCATGATGGGAAGAGATGGTACGGCTGGTTTGAGATTTGAAAATAGTATTTTTGAGATTGGTGAAAGTTCGAAAGGCCCTGTGTTTGTCAAGGAAAGTAACAGTTCAGAAAACTCAAGTAAAAAGGCCTCACAAACTATTCCTCCAAAACCAAAGCCACAACCTGTTGCTCCTTCAATGGCTAGAAGGAAACGTAAGTACATCTGTCACTATTGTCATAGACCTGGTCATATCAAACCATACTATTTTAAACTGCAGGAAGATTACATGTACAGATCTGCATCGAAGGTGTTGCCTACGGTGTTGCCAACACCTCCCCACAACATCCCTAGAAACAGATCTTATGTAAGAAAGATTTGGGTACCAAAAGCTGATATTCAGTGTCATATGATTTATACTGCTTTAAGAACTAATGTTTCAGGTGCATGGTATTTTGATAGCGGTAGCTCTCGTCACATGACAGGTTCAAAAAAGTTTCTCACTGATTATGTCGAACAGAAAAGTGGAAAAGTAACCTATGGAGGAGGTTCAAAGGGAAACATTGTTGGAAAGGGAACTCTGAATGTTGCTGGTCTACCCAAGCTTCGCAATGTGCTTCATGTTGAAGTATTAACCGCAAATCTAATAAGCATAAGCCAACTTTGTGATGATAATTTGCATGTGCAATTTGATAAGAAATTATGCAAAGTTTTTGATGAATCAAATCTCTGTGTCATGACAGGAACTAGGTCATCCGACAACTGCTATCAAATCGGAGAAGAGATGGCTTGTAGACATACCAAAGTTAATGAGTTTGATCTTTGGCATCAAAAATTGGGTCATGCAAATTTCAAGACATTAAAGAACTTGAGTAAGTTAGATTCTGTAAGAGGTATGCCTAACTTAAAATCTGGTATTCCATTTGTGTGTGAAGCATGTCAGAAAGGGAAGCAGACTAGGGTGTCACACGAGGTGTTGCCAACATCTGTGACAACACGCTGCCTTGAGCTTATTCATATGGACTTGATGGGTCCAATGTATGTTGAAAGTTTCGGTGGTAAGAAATACTCTTTTGTTTGTGTGGATGATTTTTCACGATACACTTGGGTAAACTTTATGAGAGAAAAATCGGATACATATGATGCATTCAAGAAGCTACTCACTAAGATTTCGAACCTATATAATCTGAAGATAATCAGAATCCGTACTGACCATGGTAAGGAGTTCGAAAACTCTTCTTTTGCGAGCTTGTGTGAAAAGAAAGGTATTTCTCATGAATTTTCTGCCCCTAAAACTCCACAACAAAATGGGATTGCCGAGAGAAAAAATAGGACTTTGCAAGAAATGGCAAGAGTGATGCTTAGTTCTAAGAATATTTCAAAACGTTTTTGGGCTGAAGCTTTGAACACTGCATGTCATATTTCAAATAGAGTCTATTTGAGGAATGGTACTACTATGACATCCTATGAACTTCTCATAGGAAAGAGGCCAAACCTTAAATATTTTCTTGTTTTTGGATGTGTTTGTCACGTTTTGAATGATAGAGATCATCTTGCTAAATTCGATGCAAAGAGTGATAAGTGTATGTTCTTAGGATATTCATCAAATAGCCAAGCCTATAGGATGTATAACTTGAGAACAAGGACTATTTTTGAATCAATTAATGTTGTTTTCGATGACTTTGCAGATCTAAAGAAGAAAACAGCTGAGGATGATGTTAATGATCTGCTGGATAATTCTGGAAATATAGATGTTGTCAAAGGAGTGTTGCCAACACCTCCGACAACACCTCCTACAGAAAATCCAGATTCAAAAGTTGAAAAACCTACTGATGAGAATACTGATTAAAACAGTGAGGTAAACAAAGCTGGAAAGAATATTCCAAGCAGAATTCAGAAGAATCACCCAACCTCATAGGTAATTGGAGATGTGTATGGAGACTTGCAAACTCGAAGGAAAGAAAAAGTTGATTATCGAAAGATGGCAGGTCTACTGTGCATGAGTTCTACATATTCTCAGGTAAGATTCTCTTGTTTCGTGTCAAACATTGAACCCAAAAAGGTTGAAGAAGCTTTAAAAGATGAATTTTGGGTCAATGCTATGCATGAAGAGTTAGAACAATTTGTGAGAAATGATGTTTGGTACTTAGTACCGTGTCCTGCTCATGGTAATGTCATAGGAACCAAATGGATTTTCAAAAATAAAACTGATGAGTCGGGAAACATCATAAGAAATAAAGCTAGGTTGGTAGCTCAAGGGTATACACAGGTTGAAGGGATGGATTTTGATGAAACCTTTGCTCCTGTAGCCCGCATTGAGTCTGTCCGACTTTTGCTTGCTATTTCATGTTACATGGGTATGAAACTTTTTCAAATGGATGTAAAAAGTGCTTTTTTAAATGGGATCCTAAATGAAGAGGTCTATGTGAAACAACCTAAAGGTTTTGAGGATCCAAATCATCTTGATTATGTGTATAAGTTGGAAAAGGCATTGTATGGATTGAAGCAAGCACCACGTGCATGGTATGGGAGACTTACTGAGTACTTGCTCAATATTGGATTCAAAAGAGGTGAAGTGGATAAGACCTTATTTGTGCAAAAGTCTCAAGGTAATATCTTAATTTGCCAAATCTATGTGGATGATATTATCTTTTGTGCTTCAAATGATAAACTTGTTGATGATTTTGTGAAGTGTATGCCCTCTACATTCGAAATGAGTATGGTTGATGAGTTAACATATTTTTTGGGCTTGCAAGTGAAACAAATGCATGATGGCATATTTTTGTGCCAAAGCAAGTATGCTAAAAATCTTGTTAAGAAGTTTTTGAATGACAACACTAAACACATGCGCACACCTATGGGGTCAAATGAAAAACTGTCTAGGGAGGATGTTGCCGAAGGTGTTGACAACACCCTTTACAGAAGCATGATTGGTAGTCTTTTGTATTTAAGTGCTACTAGACCTGATATCATGTATAGTGTTTGTCTGTGTGCTAGATACCAGTCTAACCCAAAAATTACTCATTTGAAAGCAGTGAAACGCATACTGAAATATGTGGCAGGAACTTTAAATTTGGGTTTGTGGTACACTAAAGAAACCAATTCGAATTTGGTAGGGTTTAGTGATGCTGATTGGGCTGGGGATTTAGATGAGAGAAAGAGTACTTCGGGAGGATGTTTCTACTTAGGGAATAATCTAGTGTCATGGTACAGCAAGAAACAAAACTGTGTCTCTTTGTCTACTGCCGAGTCTGAATATGTTGCTGTAGGTAGCTGTTGCTCTCAACTCCTATGGATGAATCAAATGCTAAATTACTATGGTGTTAAGAGTGATGTTCCTATTGTGTACTGTGATAATTCTAGTACCATTCATATATCCAAAAATCCAGTACAACACTCTCGAACCAAACACATTGACATTAGACATCACTTCATTCGAGATTTGGTCGAGAAAAGCATGATCTTAATTGAGTTTGTTGGAACTAATAACCAACTAGCTGATATATTCACAAAAGCTTTGGATTTCGAGAGATTCTCCAACCTAAGGAAGTCTCTCAGTATGTGTGCATTATAGTCTAGCTCGAGCTGTTGTCAGGAGTGTTGCCAACACCCTGTGACAACACCTTTTCATGCATGTGCATTTTTTTTTTATCTTAGGCATCTCTGCATTTATGCATTCATTTTGTTTTGTGATGTGTTGGATACTTTGTAACCATTGACTAGTTTTCACTCAGGATTCTGTGCAAATCTTTTTACAGATTAATATTGAATTATTTGAAGAAAAGTTCTGACTAAGTCATAAAGTAGTGGAGGGACGTTCGTGTATTCCATGATCTTGTCCCAAATGAAAAGTGACTTTACAAAATTCAGAATATCAAAAGAAAAAGTTAAGCTTGAATTAAGTCAATCATCAAATTTGATTGATAATCAGAAGCAAATGGAAAAAGCTACCTAGAGGGGTCCATTTGAAGATCGTTCCTTTAGTGTGCAGGCTACCACTTCTGTACAAACAATGAATTGGATATAAAAATTTTTTAATCCTGAAGTGTTGCTGGGAGATGTCGCCAACATCGTGGATAACACCTCATTTGTCAACATTTTGCTGTGCCTCAAATTGCATTTTAATTTTATGTCACATTCTGTTTTAGTCATATTTAGGACATGCATATTTCTTTTAGTGTGAATATATTATGCCAAAAGGTTAAAAATTCTGATCGAACAAAAATTTTGATTTGTGCCCTATCCTCTGAATTTTTCAATTTAAAAGTGATTGGATTTTGTTTCAGTGGTGTTAAAATCTGATGAGGAGTTAAAATTGGAAAGATTTGGTGAAATATTTGTGCCAAGATTATCGGAGGAAATCGATGGGATTTATTGCCTAATTTAAAAAGGATTTGTTACCATTTCTCACCTTGTTACCGTTAGGTTCATTGTTACCGTTGGGGCCTACTCAGAATCCGAGTTAGAATAGGAAAGGTTTGAGGGATTATTTATCTGGGATTCTATCTTTTTTTGGAAACACTTTTTCTCTTTACTTTCATCCCGCATTCCCTCATCTTCTCTGTGTTATTGTGTCCTGCTTCTCTTCTAAATACTCTATCCTCACGTATTTTCATGGCAGGAAAGGGTTTTGATCCCCAAGATATCCGTTCTGAATGGGTTACAATAAAGATGCTGCGGAAGGTGTCACAACACCTACATCACCACACCCCGTGGTTGAACAAGCTATTGTTCCGATTGCTGAGGAACCAGTGCCTCTGGACTCCATCGCTCCAGGAGAGCCTGGTAATGCCATTGACGTGGACAATATGCGAGACATGAGTATGCTGAATAGGGTGTTTCCCACGAAACCCTTGACCCGACAATCAAAGAGACAAGCTGGATATAATCCAGATTACACTGCTTCAAAGCGTTTTCGTGGAAAGGGTCAACCATCAAGGCCTTCTATGCTAGATACAGAATTTTCTTCAGGAGATGACAGTGATGATGAAGATTACAAACTTGTACATCGAAAAAGGGGAAAAGCAAGTACAATGGAACCCTCTGTTCCAACCATCCCCGTCCCATTTGAATCTGAAGAAAAATCATCCCCTGACAGTGAATCCACTGAATCAGAGACCCCATCTGTTTCTGCTGAAAAAGAAGCTCCTACTTCTACTCCAGTTTCTGAGGGACCATCTTCTACTGCTCCTCGTGTGCCATCTGATGATGAGGAGATTTCCATAGCCCAGTTCATGGCTAAGATGAAGAAGTCCCAAGGCAAAAAGACTATATCCTCTCCTGTTGCTCCTGTTCCTGAACCAGAGGATGAACCGGATGAAGAAATACTCCAGGAATATGCTGACAACCGCCCTCACCCTTCTGAAAGTTCCAGCTCTGCTTCGAGTGAAGATTCAGATGCTGAGAATGAGTTGGGAGTAGAGTCAGATTCTGATGACTCTGAAGGAGATGAGGAAGGTGTTGCTGACACTCTGGACAATACCTTAGGAGAAGAGTATCGGGTTAATTCATCTTATTCATCCGCCTTTTACTCTAAATAAATTTCTGATCTCTGGGAGAATTATGCCAATAGAGAGTTTCTGGAAGAGCACAACATTGATGTGGAGAGCTATGAGCTCAAAATATGGTGAAATTTTTTGAGGTAAGGAACCTACTGTCTACTGTCACTACTGCTAGTTCCTATTGCAGAGAGATTGTGCGAGAATTCTACTGCAATCTCACTGAATCTGTGAGGGATCCAAGATTCATGAAGTATGGAAAAGTGTATGTGCGAGGGCAGATCTTCTCATTCAGCCCTGCCATTATCAATGGATTCCTTCAGACTCCTGCCTCTGACGATGCTGCTCTACCATCTATGGAGGAAATGATTTCTGTCATCACTGGGGGTCATGCCACTGCATACCCTGCTCACCCGAAGAAACTATCGGCAGCAAAGCTTACGTCTTTTTACTCTGTTCTTCATAAAACTGCTGTGAAGACCTGGACTCCATCATGAAATTCCAGTGTGGTTACCAAGCATCAAGCTCCTGTCTTGTATGCTATTGGATCTGGATTTGCGTTCAACTATGGCAGACTTGTGTTTGACACGGTCATGGCATTTGCAGACTGTGCTCAACCTACTTTGAAGCTGCCTTATCCACCACTCATCTATTCTATGATGCTGTCTCAAGAAATTAAAAAGGATGATGATGAAGTTCTTATAGAGCCTGGGGAGTTGCTGAAGATTGCACCGGCATTGCTCAAAGGAAACAGGAAGATCGACCTTCCTTGGTCTGAGACTGCTGATTATGCAGGTGTCATGGCAGGTGCTGCCAACACCTCTTCTGTTGCTGCTGTTTTTGTACCTCCTTCTGCTGCACAAGTGGTTGATTCTGCATTCATACACGCTCAATTGGTGCATGCTGAGTAGAAGATTGTTCAAGCAAAGGCTGACCTTGCCTACTACGAAGGGTTAAAGGCTCACTATGAGTCTCTTTTAAGTGGAACTGGTCCTTCTGAACAAAAAGGGAGAGAAGAAAGTGAAGAGGATGACTCCGAGAGCAATCAATTTTAATATTTTTTGTTTTGTTTCTATTTTAGGTTATGAGTTTTAATTGCTCTGTGTTTGCTCTGCTCCTAATCAAAACTTGTTTTTGTTCCTCTTTGATGTTTCGTATGGTTATTTCTCCTTGCACTTATGTTTTCTGATTTGATGTGTCATAGCTAGGTGTTACCAACATCTTTTGACAACACCTCTGCTTATAATTAGGGGGAGAATCTATTAAGGGGGAGTTTTTTGATTAAATGGGAGTTTAGTTGTGTTTTGTCCAGAAAGGCAAAAAGGGGGAGATTGAAAGGAATATTTTATTCCTTAAAATCATCCTATTTTGAAAAAGATTTTATTGATTATCTTTTGCCTTTCTTGGACATGAAGTTATTTAATTTCTTGATTAACTTGATTTAATTTAAGTTATCAATATTATGTTATCATAAATCTAATGATTTAATTTCTTTTTGTGTAGATTTGTCTTGATCAAGATCTAGAGTCCTATGCCTACAAGGAAACATTCTAAAGAAGGACTCTTGCTCTATTTTATGGAGAAGATACACGCACAAGAAAAAAAGGTGATCGATCATTGAGAGACCGTGAGTTTTCCAAAGCAAAGAAATACGTTCGAAGGACTGCTGAAGCTTGACGGTTGGTCGTGGTTGCTTGAAGCCGCTAAGAACACTCGAAGATTGTTGATCGAAGGGTGTTTACATCTCACGTGTTTTTGGCTTCAAGAGTTTTTCTCCTTATTCTGTTTTTCGTTATTCTATTTCATATAGAATGGTTTTAGGAGAAACTTTATTGTTTATTTTCTCACTTGTGTTGAGAAATTGAATTTTACAATAGTCACTAGTTTTAGGGTTTGTAAAACTCTTTGAAAAGTTTTCTAGTGAAGTTTTGCCATGAGGCGCTGCAAGAGTATTTATACTCTTGCTTAATTCAATTGAGTCTATTTATTTGGTTGCTTATTTATTTTATACACGCTTAACTTATATTCCGCTGCAAATTACTCAAGGTGTTTTAGTAGGTGTTGTCGACACCTTGTGACAACACCTCAAACTGTTTATGTGCAACCCTTATTTCCTTTCAATACTCAACATGAAAAGTATGAAGCATAATAGTCGTGACATAATATATGCAAATAAAACATGCCAGATAAACATGATACACGTAGAACATGAATACTGCAATCCTCCATCACAGACAGCGGACGCTGCATAAAAATGCAAAAGTACTGCTAACACTTTCACGTGGGGACCTGCATTATAAATAAATAATGATTTTATAAAAACATTTATTAATTATATAATTAATTAAAAATCAGAAAAAATTGCTACATGGGGACCTGCAGTGCATAATTTATCATTTTTTAATTCCCACCATGTTCTTTGCCATTTTTTGTACATAATTTATCAATTTTTTAAAATTAAAATATTTTATTTTAAAATATATTTTTAACATTTATGATAAATTTAAAACTATTTTTTGTATAATATATTACTATATTATTTTCACACTATTATATCTTTTTTTTGTGATTTTTACAATAAAAATATCTTATAATACCAAACACACCACCATCTTTAATTAAGTTGTTTAAAATAAGTTTATCAAAATACTTTAACATCTTATTTATAAGACCTGACAGCTTATAAGTTCACTTATAAGATCCTAGAGCTTATAATTTATTTTTAATAAGCTTAATCAAACACCATCTTAACCAATTTAAAATTGTAATCTGGTTGCTACATGATTTTATTTTTTTTAAACAGGTTACTACAGGATTTTTGTGATAATAGGTAAGTGAAATTACAATCAAGATCAAGATAAATGAAATATAACAGTTTCAAAATTATAGATTTTACACTCTCGCTGTTTTTAACAAGAAGTTCGCATCAAAATTGACGCATTTATCCACAAACACATTTTTTTAAAGGGAATATGAACATTCATTACTGTCGACAAGAACTCTAATGTAAACTTTTATATAAAACATAGCGACAAAAAGTCAGATGCCAAGTTTTTTCTTTATCGTTTTAAAATTGATCATATCACAAATTACTACGTATTTTTAATCATAATATATTATCTTTAAAACATTTTGACATGCAAAGTGATGTTATAAGGGCAACTTACAAATAACTCCCTAAAGCTAAACTTAACTTTGTGTTTACTCCCTAGATGTTTAAACTTTGTTTCAAATCTCTATTGCTTAAATTGTTCCAAAAATTCCATTGTTCTTAATTTAATTATTATTATTTTCTGAATTGTCAAATGTGGAATCGGATTCTGATAAGTTCATAATAATTATATTTTTAATATCATATCTCTCGTGTTTTTTATCTTTTGCATTTGTTAATTGGTGCATTTTGTCGTGTTTTTTAGTTGAAGGAATTTTGATGATCTTGGACAAAATTTGGGCTAAAAGGTTGAATTCCATCACATTTGGAGTTTTCAAGAGAAATTTTGAGAAATTGAGCAAACTAGAAGAGGTCGTGAAGCAAGGCGTGGGCGCGCTGTGTTACTACGCTTTTACTGTCCGGTGGAAATTGAAGATTTAATATTTGAGAAGAAAATACCATATTTGAGTAATTATAAATATGATATTTAATTTATGGAAAAATTTTGAAAAGAAGATTTTTTTTTGGATAAATATTGTTGGAGATTTGTTTTTTTATTTAAACAATTATCAAGATTATCTTGTAGATAATCTTATCTTTTTCCTAGATTTATTTTTTCTTTTCTGTTAGGGCTTTTACACGTTAGTTTTGGGATTTAGAGAATCCCAGATTTCTGTTCCTGCGTTCTGCATGCTCTGCACGGCCAGAGAAGGAAATTTTCTTCTTTTTTATTCTTCATAATTTCTAGGTTTAATCTTTTTTTTTTCTTAGGAATTATGAAGCCAACTATGCTTGGCTAAGTTTTTATTTTTTTTATTTAAATTTATCACTGTGAGGTTTTGATTTAAATTGATGTTCTTGTCTGTTTCTAGTATTTATTGATTTATTGTTTATTTTCATGAATTTTGTGGTCGATTAATCTGACAAATTAATTTGATTTACAATTTTCTATTGCTAACCATGAGTTCAGTGATCCGTAATTGTCATGAATGATTGCTATTCATTAGCGATAGTTTAGGTGTGTTGTGCTATCATGACATGTTTAATCTAAATAAATTAACGAAACTAAATTTAACAGTTGCAGTTATCTCGATTGTTAGATTTTAGGATTAACTGTTTTCACAAATCGAAAAGATATTTTTAATTAATATGGAACGCTATCGTGCCCAGTTGGTTATTGATAAGTTTTGACTGGATGCTGGGTTTGGTCAATTAAAATGACTCCAAAACTCTATTGCAAAAATTTGGATCACGGGTTTGAACACAGACATCGTTGATTAAAGTAGCACTGCACATAAAAACTAACTCGATGTTGAAAAAAATCATCCATAATAGAAGAATGTAGTTCATCATTAATTTCATTTAGACAAGTTGATACAGTTTTAATGTGTCAATATAATACTTTGGTTATATATATATATATATATATATTTGATATTATGAGCACCCATGATGTGCACTTTTGTGTGCACCGCTGATGTGGCATCCTTTACATCCAATAGATGAACGCCACATCAGCAGGTACACACATAAGTGCACATGATAGGTGCTCACCATATCAAAACTCATATATATATATATATATATATATATATATATATATATATATATCTATATATATATATATATAGACACACACACACACTCTCTTAAATAAAAATTGTATCTTTAAAAATATAAGGTTTTCTAAATATTATGTAATACATCCTTTCATATTCTAGTATTCCTAAAATAATTGGGGCTAAACAATTAAAAAAAATTCAATACTATAATTAAGAATATTATTTACTATTTACTTAATCTTATACTTGCCAAAAAATATTAATCATGTAATCACGTATCTCGTCATATTGTAATTTCAATCTTATTTCGACATATTTATAGAAAATGCATGCCATAAGATCAATAAAAGAAATTTTATTTGAAAAATTGAGCTATATATGATATTATATATAATATTATATTATAATCTAAATAAAAAAAGTAATATAATATATAATCTAAATAAAAAATGTATCTTTGTAGACATACTTTTAGAAAATGGCATGAGAATTGAATGAAATCTTTATTTTATTTGACAACTTGAGATATGGTCTTCGTGTGTCAATAATAATATTTTGGTTAATATATTACCTAAATAAAAAAATTGTATCTTTAAGGTTAATGAGATCCTACCATATGGTAATACCCAAATCATTCATCCAATGATCCACATTTTAACACATATGCATAATCAATATTATATAATATATCAATTCCTATTCTAGTTGTAGTGACCCTGCATGGAATCACCTACTAACTGGCAACTAATAGCATGCAATAACTTAATAAAGCAAAATGCTTAACAGAGTAAAACGTGCGGAAACATATCCATAATTTACATAACAGCTTAGTAAAATAAGTCTAGGCTTAATACTGTAGTGATACAACCATATCGAAAATCTTAAAAGTAAACATTATACAGCTAAACAAATCTTGCTGTATAAAATCTCATCAAGGCTCCAGCTCCCTAGTTCTGCCTTGAACCACCAGCTCCGTCCATCCTGCGACCTGCCCCGTGAAATAGGGTGTCCAAGATAACAACTAGGACGTGAGCGCTAACGCCCAGTACATAGACATGAGTAAACATATGTATATAATGCATGCAACATGATGACAGACGAAGGGTCATCTGAAAAGTCATGCTCAGTACCGGCGCCACATGAGTGCTGCTACCGCACAGATCAACCTCTGGGTGCAACCACACTCGTCTAGTACACCAGAGTAGACAGACATAAATGCCCCCGCCGTCGCGGTACTCTCAGTGACAGACTATCGAGTATAGAGCTGAGCGGCTCTATAATCAGGTATAACAAGGTATAGGCTCAACGTGTATGTGCACATGATATATGAGTATAGAAAGCGGTAAAACATACATCATGTCACATAATAATGCCAAATAAATGCAACATATAAACATGTATACTCGCTGGCAATCTCAGTCAATGTGTATGTACCTAACACCGAAGTCTGAATTAAGCTGGAAAAAGACAACCCCTAGCTGTCCTAGGTCAACTCCCGACCCGACCTGGTCTTAAGCCTGACCCGACCTGGTTTCTTGGTCCGACCCCGAACTATTCCTTCCCGAGCTCCCGAGCTACTCTTTCCCGAACTCCCGAGCTACTCCTTCCCCGAGCTACTCTTTTCCGGGCAGAGATATGAAGTGAGATGAAAGTGTGTGAAAATACCTGAACCATCAGCCCCTATTTATAGACAAAATAAACTAGGGTGTTCGGTATTCTCGAGTCGATGTCGAGACGTCCGAACTCATGTATGCACGCCACGTATCA
This sequence comes from Henckelia pumila, assembly GCF_033568475.1. Lineage (NCBI taxonomy): Eukaryota > Viridiplantae > Streptophyta > Magnoliopsida > Lamiales > Gesneriaceae > Henckelia > Henckelia pumila. The sequence continues at coordinate 7,305,921 of NC_133123.1, read as the reverse complement.
AAGGCTTGAGCTGAGTCACTATCATTTTTGACAGCTCATGCTTAGGCGCCAGCAGTCACACATGCAAGCGTCCACACACCTGCCTGCCTGTCCTTGAGGGTTTAGGCTTGTTTTTGTTGACAAGTGTTCATTCCCGACCTGAACACAATGTGCTCTTCCCATGACCGAACACTACCTTGGCCTTGCACAACACTTTATTGAACTCCTAGACCCGACCCGAGCTACAAATTCTCTTGGCCGAGATCTTAAGCCCAAACCCTCCATTTTCTTGAGCACCCAAGTCCCGACCCGAGCCATGTCCTTCCTTGGCTGAACCCCTCATGGCCGAACCCTCCTTTGGTTCCCATCATGACCGACCTGAGCCCCCAAAGGAAGACCCGAGCTCAATCCAAGCTCCATGCCCGAGCTCTAGCTCAATGCCCGAGCCCTAGTCAAAGTCACACACACGACCAAGCTCTTGATGCCAACCATGTCCGACCCGAGCCACTCATGACCGACCCGAGCCCATGGTCAAATCCATCAACCCTAGCTCATTCTCATACCATGTGTTTTTGATCTTGACTTGTGCTCTGGTTTGTTTAATTAATAATCCTTAATCATGTTTAACATATTATTATCATAAAATGGAATCTGGGTTACTACACTAGTAATCCTAAAATACTTGGGGCTAAATAATTTGCAAAAATTCAATAATATTATTTACTATTTACTTAATCTAAATAAAATGCAAAAATCCTACCATATGTAATTTTGTGCCCACAATAAATTTTTGTATTCGTTGCAGAGATTGACTAAATCTATGTTACTAAAAATGAAAACAATAATTAATTAATTAATTATACATAATCAAGAAAATGATACAAATTTAAAATAGTATATAAATGATATATATAAATATATACTTATAATAAAGTTTTTGAATTTTTAGTTTTTCACAATTACATATAAAATGTTCCATAAATGATACAATTTATCATATATAATCAAAACAAAAACTTTGTTGAATTCTTACTTTGATGATAACAAAATAATACATCATTGTTATAAAATTGCCGCCAATTTATTGTAAAATTGGTAACTTATCATCAAAAACATCAACCGCTCTACAGGAGATATCAATTGCTCAAGATGTCAACCGACCACTAAGAATATTTATGGGAGTTGTTTTTACGTGTTTATTTGTGTTGTTTTGTGGTTTTCTTGCATTTGTTTTGCATAATTTTGTATGGGAAAAGGGTATTTTTGTTCATTGTGTGTTTGTTTATGCATTTGGTTCACTCTTTGGGCTTTATTGGTTGAATTTCAAGAAACAAAATGAAGAAAACTGTTACGTGGGCCAGTACATAGACGTGCTCGAGCGCAACAAACAAAGAAAAATTGTTGGAAGCAGTGCAGGGGTGTGCTCGGGCGACTATTTCTTATTGCCCGAGCATGCTCACGTTGAAGGAAATTTTATTTTAATTGGTGTTTCGAAAGTAATGGACTCTTTGGGCAATATATATAGATGAAAATCTGACGTTTTGAGGGTTGAATAATCGTCCAACAAAATAGGAGGCGACGACTGAAGAACTGAAAAATTCTCAACCATTTTCTGAGTTTCTTTTCTTTTCAACTTTTATTTTTCATGTTTAGAAAACTCTTGTAGATTTATTTTATGATGAACTCGAGTAGCTAAGTCGTATTTTGTTGAAATTTAGGGAATCCTACCCCGAGGGCCAAGACACGAATGTGATTGATTTTTGGACGAGTTTTTTATTCTATTTTACAAGTATTTGATTTGTCATTGATTTATTTTTATGTGTTGAAGCATAGCTAACTTTATCACAATTTTGTATTTTATGAATTGCATCAAGAGATATATTCATAATTAGGACGAGTGGCATAGTTGATGAAACTTAAAATATGTAATTATTTATATGTATAAGTTGTGTTTTAATATTTAAATTTCATTAAAATTATAAATTTATATTGTTTTAGTGTTATGTGCTTATATTTAAGTGTTTTTACTAAAAATGTTATTTTTTATGGTTTACGCAGGTTTGATAAAAATAAAATTACTCAAGCTAAAAAAATCATATTGGAGTGCTTTCAAATTCTGTGGATTCACCAATGAAGCATATTCAACTTTGTAGAAGACAAGAAATACCAAAAACTTCATCAAAATATTCAAAATATGCAAATACCAAAAAGTGGATAGATTTACTTTTACCGTGACCAGCTGCGGTAAAAAAATCATAAAAAATTCATAATTTATCCAAATCAGACGAATCTTATATCCAAACACATCTACAGAAATAGGCCTACAAGTTTGGTGTTTTGTGAAAAGTCCAAATCAGTGTTTTAAGATGTGATATGCGTGATTTACAGTAGGGTCATAAATTGGACTTTGAAGACAAGTTTATTATTGTATATTTTTACATGTTTGGAATTTTCCTCTTCTTTGGCCTATAAATAGAGGCCTTGTGTTAATCAAGAGAAGCAAGAGAGGCAAGAGAGCTCATATTGTAAATTAGTGTTGTGTGCTTGAATGTAAGAATAAGAGTTTGAGTGTGCATATTTCTCCAAGTTTAAGTATGAAATTTCTTTTATCCTTATTCTTGAGTTTCATGTTCATGGCAAGCTAAATATTTTTATGTCAAGGTGAAATGGTTTCATTGTTGGTCAAGTAAGATTGTTTATATTTTGTATATTCTTTCCTTTTCTATTTTTATTTTTACTAATTGATATTTATTTGTAGGTATAATTTTGGATGATTTGTTGTTATCTATTTACATCAAATGCTTGGTACATTGAATGTGGTTACCTTGATTTGTTGTCAAATATGATACAATAAATACTACAATAATTATATACTATAAATATATGTATCTATTTACAATAAAATCATATATATTATTTAGATGATAGCGTGACACTGCCGGTTGTTCTAAATAATATATTGTGATTTGAACTAACTTTTACTTTCCGCAACTAACTTTTACTTTCCGCAACTAACATTTACCTTTCCGCAACTAACATTTACTTTATCGCATCTAACATAAAAATGTCATATATTTTATTTAGACGATAGCGTGACTCTGCCGGTTGTTCTAAATAAAGTATTGTGATTTGTTCTAACATTTACTTTTATGTCAATTTATATTTATGCACTTATATATATATTATGGGTGTCATATATTAAATATCAGTTAATCTGTTATTTATATAGTAGGAACTATATTATATGATATAATTGTTTAAATATTTCATTGTTATTTTATGTTTATATTTATTACATCTATATATATATATATATTATGGGTACCATGTATTAAATATTGGTTAATCTGATATTTATATTGTGGGAACTATATTATATGATATATTTGTTTAAATATTTATTTGTTCTACTATATATTTTTTATTTTATTTATTTTTGTTAAGCAATTTTAAATAAACCAACAATGAACCTTTGAAACCTTGACAATTTTATAATTTGTGTACTTAAACTTTATAATAATCTTTTTATCTATAATATATAATTTCTAAAATTAAACTTACAACACCTCTTTTTGGATCGATCTCGTGCTCACGAGTATATTACTTGCAGACAACCTACACTTGGGTGAATTACAATTTAAGTTGTAGCAAGTTTTTGGCGCCGTTGCCGGGGATATATAAATTAAGTTTAATTTTGTTATTTATGTTATTATGTAAATAGTATGTTGTTTTTAATTGTATGATTGTTTGGAGTCGTAAAAAAAGTGGTAGACTTGTTCGAGTATCTGAAAATATTTTAAACATGGAGGATAATTTTAATAATCAAGTTGATAATAATAATAATAATAATAATAATAATAATAATAATAATAATAATAATAATAATAATAATAATAATAATAATAATAATAATAATAATCAATAACATGAACAACCAAGAACACTTAGGCACCATATGAATCCAATAAGAACTAGTACATCATCTTGTTTAGTTTTTCCTCCCGATGCATCTAATTTTAATTTTAAGCCACAAGTCATTCAACTTTTACCAAATTTTCATGGCTTAGATTATGAAAATCCATATTTGCATTTAAGAGAATTTTAGGAGTTTTGCAACACTTATAATGATAAAAATTGTAGCATGGATACTGTTCGATTAAAGCTTTTCCCTTTTTTCTTAAAAGATAAAGCTAAAACATGGTTGCAAAATTTGAGATCAAGTTCAATAAGATCATGGGAAGAAATTCAACAACAATTTCTAAAAAAGTTTTTTCCTTCCCATAGAACAAACTCTTTTAAAAGACAAATTACAACTTTTTCTCAAAAACAAGGGGAAACATTTTATCAATGTTGGGATAGATATAAAGAGTTACTTAATACATGCCCACATCATGGTTTTGAAATATGGAGAATAGTTTCTCACTTTTATGAAGGTTTAATACATAAAGATAGGCAAATGATAGAATTCATGTGTAATGGAACTTTTGAAGATAAAAACCCAAATGAAGCTATGGAATATTTGGAGTCATTAGCAGAAAATGCTCAAAATTGGGATAATATAGGCTCAATTGAACCACCATGTAAAACCAATAATTCAACAAATGGGGGTGATATTTATCATCTTAAAGATGATGTAGATGTTCAAGTTAAACTTGCATCTTTAGCAAGAAAAATCGAGTCATTAGAAATGAAAAAAGTGATCAATTAAAAAGTGTTCAAAAAATTGTTTGTCATATATGTGACACACATGATCATCTTACAAAAAATTGTCCTACTTTGCCTTCATTTAAAGAATATCTCCATGAACAAGCCAATTATGTTAACAATTTCAAAAAACCAACATTAGATCCTTTTTCACAAACATATCATCCTTTTTGGAGAAATCATCCTAATTTTAGTTGGAGGAACGATAATAATGCACAACCTTCACAACCACCTTTTCAAAATAACCAAAATCATCAAGGTTATGCTCCTTATATCCCACCTCCAAGAAAACATTTTGAAGATGAAATTCATGCATACATTCAAAAGCAAGAGTCTATCAATATTCAAAACATTCAATCTATGAATGATTTGAAAGAAACTCTTGCAAAATTTTCATCTGAACTTAATATTCATGAAAAAGGAAAATTTCCATCTCAACCAAAACCTAATCCTAAAAATCAAAATCAAGAGAAATTTGATCAAGTAAAATCTGTTATTACTCTTAGAAGTGGTAAAATAGTTAATGATCCATATAGTGATGATAACAAAGATCAGTCAAACTCAAAGAGTAATGATGAAAATCTTGATACTTTTGATAAAGATGATCCTTTGAGTCCTAAACATAAGAAAGTTGATGATAAAGTAACATGTTCATTTTCCTCATGCATTAGTTAATAATAAAAAACAAAAAAATGATTAAGATATTTATGAAGTTTTTAAACAAGTAAAAATAAATATTCCACTATTAGATGCTATTAAACAAGTGTCTTCGTATGCAAAATTTTTAAAAGATTTATGTACTGTGAAAAGACACTTGCATGTAAATAAGAAAGCATTCTTAACGGAGCAAGTAAGTTATATTATTCAAAATAATTCTACCTTGAAATATAAAGATCCTGGTTGTCCAACAATTTCATGTATTATTGGAAAAAATAAAATTAAAAAAGCTTTGTTAGATTTGGGAGCAAGTGTGAATTTACTTCCTTATTCAGTTTATGAAAAGCTTAAGTTGTGAGATTTAAAACCTACATCTGTCACTCTTTTACTAGCCGATAGGTCAATCAAAATATCTAGAGATATCGTAGAAGATGTTTTAGTTCAAGTCGATAAATTCATATATCCTGTGGATTTTATTGTCTTGGATACACAACCAATAGAAGTTCATAATGAAATTCCAATAATATTAGGACGTCCATTTCTAGCAACTTCAAATGCTTTAATTAATTGTCGAAATGGAATAATAAAATTATCTTTTGGAAATATGACTTTAGAACTTAATGTGTTCAATTTGAGTAAACAACCAAGTATTAATGAAGATGAAGATGATAATGCAATAGAAACTATCGTGGAAGAATGTCAACAAGATAACTTAAATAAACAATCTGAAGTTTGTTTGGTGGAAAATTTTGATTCGAAAAATATTTTTGAATCAAAATTATTTGAAGAAAACAATCAACTTGAAGAAGAAAAAAAAATGTAGTAGCCGATCATTTATCTAAATCATCTAAAAATAAAATGCCAATAAATAAAAATTTTCCAGATGATAAACTATTTTATGCTACTACTATGTCTTAGTTTGCTAATATTGTAAATTTTCTTTTGACAAATAAAATGTCTTCTCATTGGAGTTCACAAAATAAAAATAAATTCTTCAAAGAGGTAAAAAAAATTTATTGGGATGATCCTTATTTGTTTAAGTATTATCCTTATCAAATTTTTCAACGATGCATACCCGACAATGAGGTAAGTAGTGTCATTAAAGTTTTTCATTCTGAGGTATGTAGAGATCAATTGTTGTCAAAGAAAAAAACTAAAAATTCAAAGATTTATAAAGATAAAACAAAAGTCTTTCGTGATAAAAATATTATGAGAAAATCTTTTGAAATCGGACAAAAATTTTTACTTTATAATTATCGCTTGCTTTTGTTTCCAGGAAAACTTAGATCGCGATGGTCTGGACCATTTATTGTTAAATTTTTCTATCCTCATGATGCTGTTGATGTTGAAAATCCTAAAAATAATAATGTATTTAAATTTAATGGGCAAAGAGTTAAACCGTTTATAGAAAATGAAGTTCTTAATGAAGAATTTATGCCTTTATATGATCCAACTTAATTGTTACTTATATTTTCATTTTATTTTTGACGAATTGAGTTCACTTCCCGGTTAAGTGGCAGATAACGGTACTCCGTGGTTCTTACAGTCGGTTAAATTGGTTTCCCACAATAACTGATCCAAAAATTTAAAAAAAATTCAATTTATTTTCAAAATGGAAGAAGCTATCAAAGAACATGGAAAATATATTTGTTCTCCTGTTTCTAAAAAGGTTCGAAGAATAATTTATGAATGCAGACGTGAAAGATTGAGAATGCTTATGCTAAAAGGAATTCCGGAGAATATTTGTCTTATAATTGAAGCCAAGGTTCGAATAGGTGGCGAAGTTCCAAAATTCTTACATGTTCGAAATATGTCCGGACTAGGAAAAAGCACCTATGCGAAGAAAAGGAGGGCAAAAAGGTTAGATGTTTGTCATAAATGTGCCAGATGGACTTGTAACAAACGATGCAGATCTTTGGGATGTGTTTCCACAATTAGAGAAGATAAAATTGATTTCATTAAGAATGAGCTGAGTAAAGAGTCATTGGATGACATCTCATTGACTCTTGAGACGCATTCTAGTGAAGATGTACAAGGTCAACTTTTCCGTTTATGGAAACTATTCCAAGCGTAGCGTCATGATAATAGTCTTGGGAATCTGACTGAAAAAAATCCTATTTGCCAATTTATAAAAAAATTGGATGGTAAGCCAGCCCTCAACTCATAAGAAGATGTTGAAGTCATCATTGATTCAACATGTCACGAAATGGTTTGTGTTTGTTCCTCATCTTCAATAAATTTCAGGTGATATCTCTTTCATCATGTACTATTTATTTTTCTTAAAAAAAATTAAAAAAATGTCATATTCAGGTTTGGGAGAGGGTTTATCCTTCAAAAATAAAAAAAATTATAAAATTTTAAAAATTAAAAAAAATTTCTATAATAATATTTGTTTTTCCTTTTCAATGGCAGAGTAAGGAGCAAAAAAAAAAAAAACTCCTGACGCGCATTAGTTTTTATTTATCATATTATCACAATAGATTAGATTTTAATATTCCGTATATATTTAAATTACAAACTACTAAGAAAATGAAGTTTTTTGGTATAGATGTTTATTTATTCTTCTTTTTATCAATTTAATAGAAAAAATATATAATTGATGGGTTAAAGTTATAAATTATATATTTGTGTGTTTTAAAATAACATATTTTCTAAACCTTTTATGAGTATATGGTTAAAATGATATTGATTGAATGAATAATATCATGTATAATTGAAGGAATTAATTTGTAAAAGTGCAATATATACTCACATACATTTTGTGAGTAAGAGGTGAGAATTGAGAAAACAACTTATAAGCTTTTATTGATTATTAAGAAATTGTTGATTATTAGATTAAACCCATTTTGAAAAAAAAAATTGTCCTTATGAAAATTGACTGCAAAGTTGTTTGAAGTTTTATTGTAAAGATGTAGAGTATTAATATCTCTACTATAATTATCAATGTAATAGATTTACCTCATCAAAAAAATAAACAAATAAATAAACTTTGAAAAAAAATATGTTACATTTTCAAAGTTTATTGGAGGTATTTAGTTATGTAAAAACAATTTTGCAGCCAAGCAAAAAAAAAGAAAAGAAAAAAAACAAAATGGGTTTATTCTTTGTAAATTATCCGATCTTATTTTCAATATTAGGTTATTTGATTGTCTGCTTTACTAGCCATTTTCAAAGAGTGTATAATTTTCTTCCAACTCCATGAGTGAAAAACAGCTATATATGAAATACTTTAAACCGGGAGAATATGGAGTTGAGACTTTTACATTAATATTTTTGATGATATACATGTTATGAAAATTATTCCTATTATCATTTTAATTATATTATTCTCAAAGTTTTTAGAAAATATTTATATAAAAAATTATATATATATTTAATATTTTGATATTGTGTGAAATATATATGTATAACCCATCAAATTATATATTAATATATTATTTGATATCAAGATTTATAAATAAACATATGATCTTCTTACAAGTATGTTTTAAAATTTCAAAGTTTGCAAATTTGAATATATATATTAAGGAACAAAAATCTAACTTGTGATTTTATGAAATTTTATTACTAAGGAACTAGTAATTAGCCGGTTTGGGGGTGTGATGAAACTTAAAATATGTAATTATTTATATGTTATAAGTTGTGTTTTAATATTTAAGTTTCATTAAAATTATAAATTTATATTGTTTTAGTGTTATGTGCTTATATTTAAGTGTTTTTACTAAAAATGTTATTTTTTACGGTTTACGCAGGTTTGGTAAAAATAAAATTACTCAAGCTAAAAAAATCATATTGGAGTGCTTTCAAATTCTGTGGATTCACTAATGAAGCATATTCAACTTTGTAGAAGACAAGAAATACCAAAAACTTCATCAAAATATGCAAATACCAAAAAGTGGACAGATTTACTTTTACCGTGACCAGCTGCGGTAAAAAAAATCATAACAAATTCATAATTTATCCAAATCAGACGAATCTTATATCCAAACACATCTACAGAAATAGGCCTACAAGTTTGGTGTTTTGTGAAAAGTCCAAATCAGTGGTTTAAGGCGTGATATGCGTGATTTACAGTAGGGTCATAAATTGGACTTTGAAGACAAGTTTATTATTGTATATTTTTACATGTTTGGAATTTTCCTCTCCTTTGGCCTATAAATAGAGGCCTTGTGTTAAGCAAGAGAAGCAAGAGAGGCAAGAGAGGTCATATTGTAAATTAGTGTTGTGTTCTTGAATGTAAGAATAAGAGTTTGAGTGTGCATATTTCTCCAAGTTTAAGTATGAAATTTCTTTTATCCTTATTCTTGAGTTTCATGTTCATGACAAGCTAAATATTTTTATGTCAAGGTGAAAAGGTTTCATTGTTGGTCAAGTAAGATTGTTTATATTTTGTATATTCTTTCCTTTTCTATTTTTATTTTTACTAATTGATCTTTATTTGTAGGTATAATTTTGGATGATTTGTTGTTATCTATTTACATCAAATGCTTGGTACCTTGAATGTGATTACCTTGATTTGTTTTCAAATATGATACAATAAATACTACAATAATTATATACTATAAATATATGTATCTATTTACAATAAAATCATATATATTATTTAGACGATAGCGTGACACTGTCGGTTGTTCTAAATAATATATTGTGATTTGAACTAACTTTTACTTTCCGCAACTAACATTTACCTTTCCGCAACTAACATTTACTTTCTCGCATCTAACATTTACTTTATCGCATCTAACATAAAAAGTCATATATTTTATTTAGACGATAGCGTGGCTCTGCCGGTTGTTCTAAATAAAGTATTGTGATTTGTTCTAACATTTACTTTTATGTCAATTTATATTTATGCACTTATATATATGTTATGGGTACCATATATTAAATATCAGTTAATCTGATATTTATATAGTGGGAACTATATTATATGATATAATTGTTTAAATATTTTATTGTTATTTTATGTTTATATTTATAACATCTATAGATATATATATATTATGGGTACCATGTATTAAATATTGGCTAATCTAATATTTATTTTGTGGAAATTATATTATATGATATATTTGTTTAAATATTTATTTGTTCTACTATATATTATTTTATTTTATTTATTTTTGTTAAGCAATTTTAAATAAACCAATAATGAACCTTTGAAACCTTGACAATTTTATAATTTGTGTACTTAAACTTTATAATAATCTTTTTATCTATAATATATAATTTCTAAAATTAAACTTACAACACCTCTCTGTGGATTGATCTCGTGCTCACGAGTATATTACTTGCAGAAAACCTACACTTGGGTGAATTACAATTTAAGTTGTAGCAATAGTTCATGAAACTCCATGTTGTTTGAAAGTTATGGGATTTAAAAGAGCGTCGTGCAATTAGTAATGATAAATAAGCAGAGTGTCCTGGTTATTTCATTAACTTGAATTAGGTGGGCATAACTTGAGAGAGAGTGTCGATAGTTTAGGGAACATGTCAAAAGTATGTGTAGGAGTTGAATTTCAATCGCCAAATTAATTAAGGGGTAGATGAATCGAGATTCCAACAACTTTCATCATCATACATTTTAACAAATATATTTGAGCATTATTTCTTCGAGTAATTTAATTTCTTGTCATTAGTTAACTTTGGTTAGAAATTTATATAGGAAATCATGATATTCTGATATAGTCTCTAAGAAAAATACTTGTACTCACGTACACTTTAATATAACTTGATTCATGCACTTGCAATTATTTCGAGCTTAATTGATAAATATTGGAATTTATTTTCCGTGGTATAATTTCTCGATCAAGTTTTTTGCGCCGTTGCAGGAGACTATTAATAACTTTAACTTATCTTATATATTTTTCTCTATACCAATTTTAATCACTATTCTCATCTTTGAATCTTTCAAACACAGGAACATTCATACGGTGCATGCTATACTCATCTGACTCAGATCTCATACTATTTGATCCGGAAATCGAAAGAACTTTTCGTAGGTGAAGAAGGCAGCAAAGAGAAGCTATGACTGGGAACGAACCACCACTCATCGATAGAGATGATGATGATGCTAATGAACCACCGACGTACAAATCTATGATGGATAGTGCACTGTCATCTATCAAGTATGCTAAACCAAACATCATCAGACCAACGATAGCAGCAGACCATTTCGAGATAAAGTTTGCCATCATTCAGATGATTAAGAACTCAGTCCAATTTGGTGGGACAACAATTGATGATCCAACTGCTCATGTTGAAAATTTCCTGAAAATTTGTGATACTTTCAAACAACATGGAGTTTCTGAAAATGCTATTCATTTGCATTTGTTCCCTTTTTCTCTAAGAGATAAGGCTAAATGATGACTAACAAATTTACCTGCACGTTCGATCACTACGAAAATCTACAAGTATGACATTACAACTGGTTGATAAGTTTTCAAATATCCAAGGAGAATAATATAGGATGTATTGGTGAAAGTAGACAAATTCATATTTTCGGTGGATTTTGTGATACTTGATATGGAGTAAGATTTGGACTGCAGTTTATTTTAGGAAGATCTTTCCTAGAGACAGTAAAAGCACTCATTGATGTCCAAAAAAGAGAATTACTTCTGAACGTTGGTGTAAGGCCCGGGATTATTTAATTTTAATCCGAGAATATTTAATTTGGGAATATTTAGAGTTTAGAATTAAATTCTAATATTCTTAAATGAATAAGGATTGAAATTGAATTAAATCACTTTTTAGGGGACTGAATTGCAAATAACCAAAAGTTCAGGAACTAAACTGCAATTTGGCTAATATTTATCTACACTTACACCTTATTCAGCCAATTCACACGTGAATGAGCAGAAAAGAAAAGGAAGAACGGCTGAAACCCCAAGACTCCATTTTTGTCTCTTAAAAGCTTCGATATCTTGCGATCCAGTTGTCAGAAATTCCAGATAAATATATATCTGCGATCACCGTTCCGAGACCTTCGTTTTGGTACAAGTTTCATTCATTTTTCTCAGACTTTATTTTTATGTGGAATATAGAAATTCATGATTTTACGATATATGCATATATGAGCTGTACCGATTGTGTATTCGCAGACGGTTCGGAAAAAGACTGTGGTTTGGATTTCTTATGATTTTAAGAGGTAAAAGTTGAACACTACCATTTCTGATTGTTACTGATTTTGATGTTATGGAGATGATATTATGAGTTATCTTGCTTGTGATATTGTTTGGATTGCTGGTTTTTAGCCGTTATGTCGTCGGTTCAAAAAATGTCAAGACTTTGATAGAATTGATTGAAAGAAGCAAGGTTTGAGTTGCATCTGATCTTGTTAGTTATTCGATATGTCATTTCTCAGCTTTATATTGAAGTTGCCGAGCTCGAGATCTCCGGTTCGAACCGAGAAAGATTTGAAGCAAGGTTTGCTAGCATTTGCACTTGAGATTGAGTTGAAAGTTGAGCAGCCTTTTGATATGATTTATCATTGATGTCATTGCAGATTGTAAGTAATTTCAGACGTGACAACAAAAGGTATAAATGACAGCTAATCCAGATGGGATAGAACACTCGACATAGCTATTGTTTCGAGTATTCCCTTGTCAATCACATACTGATTTGCTTATGTACCTTATATGATTGCATGATTGTGTTGATTTACTTGCTTATGTGATTAGTTGTTCAAGATGTTTATAGCATTTGATGCATACAGAACATGTTGCATTCATCTTGAGTATAATCATGTTGGATTAAGTAAAACACAATTAAGGAAGTTCCTGTTGGACTAACGGACTTCATAATTGGATTCAGAATACTCGAAAATGCTGGTTAGGGTTTGGGAGGTTCGGATGATCCGAACAGAGGTTCGGAGGACCCGAACATGATCGGAGCCGAGAAACGGAGGCCCGAGGAGTTCGGACGGCCCAAAGTACGTTCGGACGATCCGAACAGTGCCAGCTAGCTGTCTCGAAATATTACGTCATTGGTGACGACACTGATGTGAGTTCGGAGGGTCCGAAGTCGGGATCGGAGGATCCGAACCAGTTCGGAGGACTCGAAGTCGAGTTTGGAGGATCCGAACTTCGCCTATAAATAGGGGGCCGAGATTTCATTTTCAAGTGCACCTTTCCTTTCTTCTCTCTGATTCCTTAGCCTTCTAACTCAGATCTAGGGAGTTCTAGGCATCCTATTGGGAATCCGGAAGTGGCATAGCAATCCAGGCGTCGAGGCGGAGCTGTGGCCTAGTTTTGAGGCAATTGTCATCAGCGGGCTGACGACGGACGCAGGTATAGCTATGGTCTCCTTAAATTATTTAGGAGTATGCAATAGCTTAATTAAGGCTTTTCGAGCTTAATTAATGATGCATGGGTATTTTCATTGTAGAGGTGAGGATATGCTTGGAACCTAAAGTGGGACTGCTAGGAACTGCCTGTAGAAAGGTACGTAAGTATTGACTGTGATAGCCAGCGGGTTGCATGCTTATATGTTGCATTTGTGTGTCATATTATTATGTAGCATGTGCATATCATATTGTGCATGTCCATCTTTTGAGATGAGTCATGTAGGGCCGCTTAGCCCTGTTTGGACAGTTGATGTCTAGTGCTCAGTGACTGATGGGTCATGAGTAGTTAGCATCTGGAGGACACGGTCCATGTCCAGTAGGAATGAGTAGGAATGAGCAGTGTACGCAGGGTTTGCTCCCCGGGTTGTACCACTCATGTCCTAGGTGCCATTACTGAGCAGTTGTATACATTTATCCCAGATATGGATACCCGATCATTTGCATGCATCATATTTGTATGTTTTACCCCGTGCTTTCGTATTGAGCTTAGAGCTCACGCCCAGTCTTTTCTGTGTATTTGGACACCCCATTCAACGGGGCAGGTGTAGGTGCAGGATTGAGCACCAGGAGCATTGGAGTAACCAGCGACCAGTGAAGACAACATGATTAGCTGTAGGTTTTGCCTTTAGGCTTATTTAATTCGATTGGGTTGTATAATCGAATATGTTTAACCGGTTGTATTTTGTCGGTCTGCTTTTATTTAAGTCTTCCACAGCGATTTATTTTAATGCATGTTTAATTATGCTCTTAACTCTGATTAGGTAGTGGATCCGGGTAGGGTCGCTACATGATCCTTCCCATATTATTCAGCCTGATGAAGCTGAACTTGACGAGACTCTCAGTTATTTTGAGCAACCTATTCAGATTCTTGATCGCAAAGATAAACAGCTCAGAAACAAGATTATTCAGCTAGTCAAGGTTCAGTGGAGTCGACATGGCACTGAAGAAGCGACTTGGGAGACTGAGTCAGATATGAGACAGAGATTTGCAGAGTTGTTTCATTGATGTGAGTTCTTATGATGCTTTATATTATTTCATTCTCTTATGTGTATACAGATTACATATACAGCTTGCTTATGATTTCGAGGACGAACTCATGTCTTAGTGGGGGAGAAATGTAAGGCCCGGGATTATTTAATTTTAATTCGAGAATATTTAATTTGGGAATATTTAGAATTTAGAATTAAATTCTAATATTCTTAAATGAATAAGGATTGAAATTGAATTAAATCGCTTTTTTGGGGACTGAATTGCAAATAACCAAAAGTTCAGGGACTAAACTGCAATTTGGCTAATATTTTTCTACACTTATACCTTATTCAGCCAATTCACACGTGAATGAGCAGAAAAGAAAAGGAAGAACGGCTGAAACCCCAAGACTCCATTTTTGTCTCTTAAAAGCTTCAATATCTTGCGATCCGGTTGTCAGAAATTCCAGATAAATATATATCTGCGATCGCCGTTCCGAGACCTTCGTTTTGGTACAAATTTCATCATTTTTCTTAGACTTTATTTTTATGTGGAAGATAGAAATTCATGATTTTACGATATATGCATATATGAGCTGTACCGATTGTGTATTCGCATACGGTTCGAAAAAAGACTGTGGTTTGGATTTCTTATGATTTTAAGAAGTAAAAGTCGAACACTACCATGTCTGATTGTTACTGATTTTGATGTTATGGAGATGATATTATGAGTTATCTTGCTTGTTGGATTGCTTATGATATTGTTTGGATTGCCGGTTTTTAGCCGTTATGTCGTCGGTTCGAAAAATGTCAAGACTTTTATAGTATTGATTGAAAGAAGCAAGGTTTGAGTTGCATCTGATCTTTTTAGTTATTCGATATGTCATTTCTCAGCTTTATATTGAAGTTTCCGAGCTCTAGATCTCCGATTCAAACCGAGAAGGATTTGAAGCAAGGTTTGCTAGCATTTGCACTTGAGATTGAGTTGAAAGTTGAGCAGCCTTTTGATATGATTTATCATTGATGTCATTGCAGATTGGAAGTAATTTCAGACGTGACAACGAAAGGTATAAATGACAGCTAATCCAGATGGGATAGAACACTCGACATAGCTATTGTTTCGAGTATTTCCTTGTCAATCACATACTGATTTGCTTATGTACCTTATGTGATTGCATGATTGTGTTGCTTTACTTGCTTATGTGATTAGTTGTTCAAGATGTTTATAGCATTTGATGCATACAGAATATGTTGCATTCATCTTGAACTCTAACCTGATAAGCACAAAGGGTTGAAAAACCTAGAGTGCATATGACATTTGGCGGATTGTAGTTGAGTGGCACGGAATGTAGACTTACTTTCAGAGCTAGAAGACTCACTATAGTTGCACCAAAGTCAGAGAAAATAAAGTATTTAACTTCACCTCGATTGGGTGAGTTGGTGTTCGTTAAAGATTTTATTTCCTCGGGATCCCAAGAACTTATATTCAATTGATATCAGCTTGATAGCCTCTTTTGTCATAAGCATTGCATTCACGTTTATTATCTTGCGCTTATGTTGTTTATACTGGGATTTTATTCTCACCGGAAGTATCCGGCTATTGCTTTGTTTTGTATGTGTGCATGACAATAGGTGGGGCAGAAGCTGGTCAAAAAAGACAGGGATAGCTCGAGATAGAGTCTTAGTGACCGCGTTAATCGGTGTGAATAAATTCAACTGGCAAGCGTACCAGGTCAAGTAATAATATAGTGGACAAAGGTGCAAGTGTCGAACCCACAGGGACTGTATAAAAATGATTACCAAAATATATTTATTTCTACTTAATCTAGACTAATTAAAAAGGATGATTTCATATTTTATAAAAATTAATAAAATTGCAATAAAGATCAAATTAATTAAAACGCAGCTGGAAACTTTGGATTAACTTAAATTTGGAAAAGTTCGATCAAGGACTCACGTAGGTACCAGACAATTCATGTAACAAGCAGTAAATCTAAGATATCAGACTTAATCGTAATTCACGGGAATTTTCCTAATTTGTTCGAAGGACTATTTCTAGAACAATCAACCTATTCAAATATTGATGAACTAATCTTTCGTAATTCTAATCAAATTTGAATGCATAAATTGCTGTGAAAATTCAGTAAAAACCTAAACCGCATAATGAAACCGAATTCTATTTCTAGTCAGTTTTACACTATGTTGATTATCGAAGTGATCAAAATCGAGACCTCCTCTGTCGACTTGGAATCGATTAACAAGCAAACAAATAACTGGCCAAGAAATTTGTAAGACAAATATAAATTCGATAATTAATAAATTCAAATCAAGTCTAAAAATCCCAAATAAACAAACGAGTTTTATACATAAATTGTCTGGCCCAATCACCTGGCCTTGATCGAAAAAGAAAAACTACTCACAATTCATAATTCAAAACCAAGTTTTAATCATGAATTGATAAAAGAAAAATAAAAGAAAAGAGAAAAGAATTCTTCTCCCAAGCATGTAGCCGTCTCTGCCTCCGTCTCCAACTCAAAAAAATTGTGGAACCCTTGTAAAATAATAAAAACTCCTATTTATAGTGTTTGGAAAGCCTTAAAAATTAATTTCCTAGTTGAAATATAATTTTCGGAATTTTCTGGCCCGTCAACACGCGCGCGTGCGCCTTGGAGTCCTCGTGCGCGCACTTCATTAAAATACAGAGACTCAGGTTTCCTCTCTCGCGCGCGCGAGATAAAAGCTCGCTCGCGCGCGTTCTTCTCAAAATTCTCTGGAAATTCCTCTTGCGCGCGCGCGAGATAATTCCCTCGCACGCGCGCGCTCTATTCTTGCTGAACATGCGCGATAGCTTCCTCCTCAGCGCGATTGCTCACCTTCTTAGCGCGTTAGCGCCCCTTGAGGCGCTAAACTCCCACCAAAAGCGCAACTTTTTCCTGCTCCGAGCGACGATTTTGAAAAATTCATATCTTAAGATCTAGGCGTCGGATTGACCTGAAACTTGGACTGCAGCTTCAAAACATCTTGAACTTTAATCTGACCGGTGGAGATCGGATTTGGATCTCTCAAAAATTAAATATGATTTTTATGTCAAGGCTGCTCTGTTATTCGCTCTTCAAAAATCCAATTTCCTACAAAATTAACCGGGGAAGTGAAATACATACACATGAACTAAAACACATAAAAAACACATAAAAATAATATGAATGCACACAAAAATATAAATAAAAATATCACAAACTAATGCATACAAACTGCACTTATCAACACCCCCATACTTAACTCTTGCTCGCCCTCGAGCAAGACATGCAAAAACAAAATGCAAACAAAAACATGAGTAAGGATGATTCATAAATGTGCAAAGCCTCCGAGAAGTTCAATCACAAAACCAAAAACACAGACATGCTCTCAACTTTTCATAATACACCTTCGGTTTAACGTGAACGTGTGTGTGTGAAATGTCATTCCAGTTTCATGCAACTTAGATCGAATTCCGTCTCAAATCTTCTTAGCAACGTATGACAATTCAGTGCAAGTTTCACTCTTCAAGTGCTCATTCCTTCCAACAACCTCTAGACTAAACTCACCTTCCTTGAGATAATAAATTACACACCTCCGGATTTTGCATCCGGTATTGCTTTAGCCCCAATAATTACCCGCTGACTTAGCTACAACTGGATAGGATATGAAAAATCATTCTATTTTTTCTTTCTAATCCCCTCGTCTATAGCCCGGATGGAGCATCAATCCCATTTAATCCGCATACTTAGCCTTAAATTTAATTTTTATTATAGGATTTTAATCCTTTCAAGGCCCGGATGGAATTGTATAAAACTCTCTTTTTTTTTCTAGGTGCGCCCAAGATCATAAGTGTAAACTAGAGCCTCATCAAAATTCATAGAACACAATCAAGATCCACAAATCACCTATTGCCGTGCAATGGTCAAACAGACAGAAACTTCATCAAATCTTTCGCTACACTCCACTGGTCTAACAAAAGTGCTTATAAATATTCACAGTTCAACCTACAGTTCTCATGTCAAGTCAAGAGCAAAATTTTTTTTTTCAAAAATTCATTTTTTTCAAATAAACTTCATCATCATTGGCTATTATGACTCATCCAACTCATGCAAGACAACATAAACACAAAACATAATGAAATGCATGAATACAAACTATATGCAATAGACTATACCAAATGAATGCAAACACCAACACAAACAAAACTAATCTACCCCCCCATACTTATCCAAAGCATTGCCCTCAATGCTTAGAACAATAAACAAAATGCAAGACAAACAAAAACACAATGAAAACAACAATAACACTCCCCTGGTTTTCGATGCATCCTCTTCCTTCTTGACAAAATCCTCTGGGACGGTATCAGCAGTCTAGATTATCGGCGAGCACGACCAACTGGCATGGGAAAGAAACAATAACCAAATAAAAACAAAAATAAAAACCAAAAACATAATAATAAAAAAAACACTGGGTTGCCTCCCAGCCAGCACTAAATTTATAGTCTATAGCCCGACTATACTCCCCTTTGAGTGGCGAAATTCAAGGTGGTTTATCCACCGTCTGTGAAAAACTCGAATCAGTCCTGAACTTGCATGCTACATCATTAAAGAACTTGTGCAAGGGATTAATTCCTGCAGACAACTGCACCTGCAGACATTTACCAACATCAGCATAAATTACATCAATAAAATTAACATGAGAGCAAGATTTGACAGTTAGGCTATCGGTAGCCGACTTAAACATTTTAAAAACAACTTGCTCATCATTCAATCTCAGAACCAACTCTCCCTTTTCAACATCAACTAGGGCTCTACTAGCAGCAAGAAAAGGACGCCCTAAAATCAGTGGAACCTCACAGTCCTCATCCATGTCAAGAATAACAAAATATACAGGGTATATAAAGTGTTCTATCTTGACTAGGACATTCTCTACGATCCCTCTCGGATATTTAATAGAACCATCAGCAAATTTAAGAGAGATAGTAGCAGGTTCTATATTTTCAACTCCTAATTTTCGAGCAATAGAATAAGGCATTAAATTAATGCTCGACCCAAGATCACACAACACATTCTCAAAAGACAAACTTCCAATATGACAGGGTATAGAAAAACTCCCTGGATCCTGAGATTTTGTTGGAAGCTTCTTTTGCAACACCGTCGAGCACTCCTCCTTCATTGTGACTTGCGTAAGATCATTCAGCTTCTTTTTATTTTTCAGCAAATCATTCATAAACTTTGCATATCTCGGCATCTAAGCTAAAGCATCTGCAAAAGGTATGTTAATATGCAGTTTCTTGAAAATTTCAAGAAACTTTTTAAATTGAGACTCAAATAATATTTGCTTAGCTCTAAGGGGGAAAGGTAAAGTAGATAAATCAACATTTTCATTAACTTCAAATTTTGAACTCTTACCTTTCTTACTTGCCTTGGAGGAATTTTCAACCCGCACATCTTCCATAACTTCTGAACTTTTCGGCCTCTCCCTGGTCTCTTCTTCGTCCATCTGCTTCTCCTCAGACTGTGCTTGAGTCACGACCATAATAGCATTCACGCCTCTTGGATTTGGTTCAGTGTTGCTAGGCAACGCTCCAGTAGGACGAGTAGAGAGTTGGGTTGCGATTTGACTCATCTGATTTTCCAACCTCTGCATCATAGCTTCTTGATTTTGTAAACGAGCCTCAGTACCCGCCACATATTTCATCATTATTTCCTCGAAGCTCGGCTTCTTCTCCTCTTGCTTGGACTGCCAGTTCTGATTATAAGTGTTGTTGTAGGAGTTGTACGGCTGCCGTCCTTGATTTCCCATAAAATTTACCGCATCAACTTCAAACAACTGCCGATCTTCTTTCAGATTCCCTTGTGCTGGCGCTGTTTTCATGAGTGCCACTTGATGTGTTAGAGAGTCGATCTTAGCGTTCAGGGCCATCAAAGCATCGACCTCCAGAATTCCAGCCTTCTTTTCCTTCTTTACATCCGGCCATCCAATGTTACTCTCTGCCATATTGCCTATGATCTCCCACGCATCAGCTGGCGTTTTCCTGAATAGACATCCATTGGCAGCAGCATCCAGCATAGATCGAACCGACTGATCGGCTCCGTTGTAGAACGTCTGGGTCTGCTGGCTTTGAGTAAGATTATGTTGAGGACATGTCCTCAACATCTTTTTGAACCTAGTCCACACCGCATGTAGAGATTCTCCCTCCTTTTGCTTGAAAGATATAATATCAGAGAATAACTTAGCCATCTTCGTAGGAGGGAAATATTTCTTTAAGAATTCTTGGACAAGTCCCGTCCAAGTAGTAATAGAACCAGTCGGCAGGTCATCAAGCCACTCCAAGGCTTCGCACTGTAATGAGAAGGGGAATAACCGCAGTCTCACTGCATCAGAGGTTACCCCATTGACTTTGAAGGTGTCGCAGATCGACAGGAATCGCTCCAGATGAGCGTAAGGATCTTCAGTAGAAGTGCCTCCAAACCGTGCTTGAAGTTGGATCATCTGAATAGTGGAGGGTTTAAGCTCAAAGCTGTTCGCCTCAACAGCGGGGCGAACGATGCTGGATCCATAACCTTCAACCGGAGGCCTAATAAGATCCCAAACAGTGCGGTTGTCAACTTCGTCAGCCATCTCTTCCTCAGACTCAGAATCAAGCTCCAAATTAAGATATTTCCTAGCTCTCCGAATCCTGCTAAGTGTGCGTTCTATCTCCAAATCGAGTGGTAGAAGATTTTTGAATAGTCTAGATCGACGCATGCACTAGAAGATGAGTACCTGACAACACAAATAAAAAAAAAAAATCAGAAAGCAAATAAAAAAAAATAGTCTAATCTCAAGAGAAATAAAAAATTTGATATCAAACAGTCCCCGGCAACGGCGCCAAAAACTTGACCGCGTTAATCGGTGTGAATAAATTCAACTGGCAAGCGTACCAGGTCAAGTAATAATATAGTGGACAAAGGTGCAAGTGTCGAACCCACAGGGACTGTATAAAAATGATTACCAAAATATATTTATTTCTACTTAATCTAGACTAATTAAAAAGGATGATTTCATATTTTATAAAAATTAATAAAATTGCAATAAAGATCAAATTAATTAAAACGCAGCTGGAAACTTTGGATTAACTTAAATTTGGAAAATTTCGATCAAGGACTCACGTAGGTACCAGAAAATTCATGTAACAAGCAGTAAATCTAAGATATCAGACTTAATCGTAATTCACGGGAATTTTCCTAATTTGTTCGAAGGACTATTTCTAGAACAATCAACCTATTCAAATATCGATGAACTAATCTTTCGTAATTCTAATCAAATTTGAATGCATAAATTGCTGTGAAAATTCAGTAAAAACCTAAACCGCATAATGAAACCGAATTCTATTTCTAGTCAGTTTCACACTATGTTGATTATCGAAGTGATCAAAATCGAGACCTCCTCTGTCGACTTGGAATCGATTAACAAGCAAAAAAATAACTGGCCAAGAAATTTGTAAGACAAATATAAATTCGATAATTAAAAAATTCAAATCAAGTCTAAAAATCCCAAATAAACAAACGAGTTTTATACATAAATTGTCTGGCCCAATCACCTGGCCTTGATCGAAAAAGAAAAACTACTCACAATTCATAATTCAAAACCAAGTTTTAATCATGAATTGATAAAAGAAAAATAAAAGAAAAGAGAAAAGAATTCTTCTCCCAAGCGTGTAGCCGTCTCTGCCTCCGTCTCCAACTCAGAAAAATTGTGGAACCCTTGTAAAATAATAAAAACTCCTATTTATAGTGTTTGGAAAGCCTTAAAAATTAATTTCCTAGTTGAAATATAATTTTCGGAATTTTCTGGCCCGTCAACACGCGCGCGTGCGCCTTGGAGTCCTCGCGCGCGCGCTTCATTAAAATACAGAGACTCAGGTTTCCTCTCTCGCGCGCGCGAGATAAAAGCTCGCCCGCGCGCGTTCTTCTCAAAATTCTCTGGAAATTCCTCTTGCGCGCGCGCGAGATAATTCCCTCGCGCGCGCGCGCTCTATTCTTGCTGAACATGCGCGATAGCTTCCTCCTCAGCGCGATTGCTCACCTTCTTAGCGCGTTAGCGCCCCTTGAGGCGCTAAACTCCCACCAAAAGCGCAACTTTTTCCTGCTCCGAGCGACGATTTTGAAAAATTCATATCTTAAGATCTAGCCGTCGGATTGACCTGAAACTTGGACTGCAGCTTCAAAACATCTTGAACTTTAATCTGACCGGTGAAGATCGGATTTGGATCTCTCAAAAATTAAATATGATTTTTATGTCAAGGCTGCTCTGTTATTCGCTCTTCAAAAATCCAATTTCCTACAAAATTAACCGGGAAAGTGAAATACATACACATGAACTAAAACACATAAAAAACACATAAAAATAATATGAATGCACACAAAAATATAAATAAAAATATCACAAACTAATGCATACAAACTGCACTTATCACTTAGCATGTGTGGACACGGGTTGTAGCAGATTGTCTTCTACTTTGAGTTGATAAACCATGCTAGAAATGATACAAGAACATTGTATAATGTTGTTGAATACCTATTAGATTTTGTATCTTGTGTAAAGAAGCTTATCAGATGTTATTTGATAGCATGTATATTATTTTGTAGCTTGTACAAGACTAGATGGTTTATTATTTCATTTTTGACAGCACTTTGTTAGCAGCAGAATTTTCAGAGTTCAGAGCCCGCTCGATCGGGTGAAGTTTACCGATCGAGCCAGCCCTGTTATTTGCAAACAGAGAATTTGAGTTTTCTTGGCCGCTCGGTCGGCTGAAGTTCACCGATCGAGCGAGGCCAAATATACCTTAGACCCGAGAGCTTCCATTTTTAGCTCGCTCGATCGGGCAAGTTTACCCGATCGAGCGAGTCACTGTAGTTTTTTTTTTTTAAAAAAATTTTTTAGCTCTTGGTTCTTTATTTCCTTTGAGTACTTGATTCATTGTTATTTATTATAAATTGTCCTAAGATAAGATTAGCAACCCGGGTCCCCACAGTTGGGGATGATAAAATAGCCTTATGTCTTTAAAACACCTAAGTGCTCACATCTTGATGAGGAATATTTTCAGATTGATGTTGTCGATCCACTTGTTTACAATTTTGTGCAAGATACACTGCAAGAACCATTGGAAGATGCACTCACCAATGAGCTCCAAGAGAATGACATCAAAGAATAGATGACTTCGTATTTGAATGAGAACCAATCTTTGAGGAAAGGAGGAAACTTGAAGTGTAACGCCCGGAAATTCGTTACGTAAACCCGCATGCATAAATAGAAAATTTAATGGTTTAAAAATAAAGAAAAAATAGTTAAATGATTTTTTATGTGCTATTATGTGACATATATGATTTATTTGCATGTTTTAAATTTTATTATAACATTTAACTTGTTATTTTGAAATTTATGAATTTCTTTGAGAAATGTTATTTTTGATCGTGTAGACGGGACCGTAGACGAACGAGATTGAAGTTTTTCATCCTTATGTTTATGATTTTTAAGAGTATAAATTAATTATTTTAAGACTTATTTTGATGAAAATTACGAGATTTATATATGTGTGTGTGTGTGTTTTTAAAAGTCCATTTTTCACAAAAAATGTCATTTTATGGACTTTTAAGATACTTTCAAAAGTAATCTATTTAATATTTCAAAATTTAGGAGTTTTAATATGATTATTTAAATGATGTAGGTGAGAATGAGTTTAAAGATTATGATGTTGTCCAACTGACGATGAGGCGTATGAGCATCCATGGCAGCAGCTAGTACCCGTGACCATATATTATTTATGATATTGATGTTTTGAGAGTTAAAACAGTTATTTTCGCATGTTTCAATATTTTGAAATTTGAGGGAATGCATGAAATTTAGATTTACGTATTTATTTTCAAGTTTGCATATATTTGTTGAAGAAATATTACTTAAGTATTTAGTTGTAGGATTTTTATGCATGATATTTTTTCATGATTTAGTAATTAATTTTATGTTATTTAATTGCATGTAACATACTTATATATTTATATAGTATATATTAAGATATGTAAAATTATTTTAAATATGGTATGTATATATATATATATATATATATATATATATATTAAAAAATTCAGTAGTAATCTGGGGTCGTTTCAATTGATATCAGAGTCATGTTCCTTAAAGGGTGACTAGCTTGCTACATGAAACTCAGAAGTCGCACTACTAGTCTGTGAGTTTTAAATGTTTTTACGTATGAGATACGTGATTTATGTTTTCAATGATTTAAGTTATGAAAATTTTAAGTTAAGAAAATTAATTAAAATACATAGTTATGCATGGCAGTTACATGAAAACTTGATGGAAATTACAGTATGGCTCTGAGACATGTTATACGACAGGATGACCATGATGACTTTCTAAATTTGGGATTAGGTTATATATATATATATATATATATATATATATATATATATAAACTAAGTTTGATGATTTATGATATATGAGATTTAATTTGATATTTGAATTTTTGGTAGTAACTTATTGATTTTAAGTTAGCATGATTTTATGGGTGAATTATTGGTTTAAGTTATATTGATTTTGGCCTTTGGGATTGATATTTAGAGTACATGATTATAAATATAATTATTAAGTCGTGATTTTGAGGTGTATAAGGAATTATATATTTGGGAGTTATGGTTTACAAGTATAGGTTATGATAGTAGATTTTAAGTTTGACATTTAAATTTATAGATTAAGTTATGATTTTTTGATTTAATTTTGACAAATTAGGATTTTTAATATTTAAGATGGGCTAATTGCATAAATATATATATATATATATATATATATATATATATAAAAACGAAATAATAATAATACTTTTAATTTTAATTTTTTAATAATATTTTAGATTTATTAAAATTTGATAATTAAAATATTATTAATATTATTAGTATTATTATTATTATCGGGGCGGGTTCGTTATCCCCATACCCGCCCCAATATATTTCGGGGATTTTTAAAAATCCCCGAACCCGAATTCATACCCAAAAATACTCCCCCAAACCTGCCCCGTTTAGGGTTTTCCCTGCGGGTACCCGAATCCGCGGGAAAAATTGTCATCCCTAATTTTGGGATTGATATTTAGAGTACATGATTATAAATATAATTATTAAGTCGTGATTTTGAGGTGTATAAGGAATTATATATTTGGGAGTTATGGTTTACAAGTATAGGTTATGATAGTAGATTTTAAGTTTGACATTTAAATTTGTAGATTAAGTTATGATATTTTGATTTAATTTTGACAAATTAGGATTTTTAATATTTAAGATGAGCTAATTGCATCCACACCCCATGTGAAAAGTCTAAAAGGCATAAAACCCCCTGTGTAAAATTAATAGCATGCTAGACCCTATGTTTTAAAAAAATTAGCATAAAAAACCCTATGAGAAGATATAAATATGCCCGAGTTTGTATAACATAGGGGTGAAATGTGCTACATTTTAAAAAACTGAGGGATGCATTAGCCTATTAATATTTCTTAGGGGGTTTTATGTTTTTTAGACTTTTCACAGGGGGTGTGGATGCAATTAGCCCTATTTAAGATGAATGATTCGCAAATTAAGTTATGTTTTTGGGATTTAAGTTTGAAAATTATTTTTAAAATATTTTAGTCATGTGGTATTAGACGACTAAATTAAATCAAATTTCAAGGAAGAGAATTGTAACAACCGAAAATTCGTTACGTAAACCCGCATGCATAACTAAGAAATTTAATAATTTAAAAATAAATAAAAATGGGGTTAAATGATTTTTTTATGTGCTATATATTATGTGACAGATATGATTTATTTGCATATTTTAAATTTTATGATAAAATTTAACCCATTATTTTGAAATTTATGAATTTCTTTGAGAAATATTATTTTGTGATCACGTAGACGCGACCGTGGACCAACTAGATAGAAGTTTTTCATTCAAAAATTAACTTCAGAATTTTCAAGAGTCTAAAATAATTATTGTAAGACTTATTTTGAAAGAAATTATATATATATATATATATATGTATATATATATATATATATATACATATATATATATATATATATACATATATATATATACTAGGCAAGGGCACCTCAATACTTGAGGTGTTCACCCGGTTCTTTGGTTAAAAGATAGTTAATAATAATTGTAAGAATGTTAAACTTGAAAGCAATAAAAAGACAATAAGAATTTATTGATATAGAAGAATAACAACAAAACTACAACGTAAAAATTTTAAACATCATATGTAAGATGAGTATAATATATTACTCAAAAGATTTTAACATATAGGTTTATATCCACACACACACACAAATATATATATATATATATATATATGTATATTACTGATATTCCAACATAACTATTGGAAGGACAATTTACTCAAAAATCCCCAAATGCAAACATGTTTTGCTTTGGGGTCCCTAGTAAAAAAATGTGGTACAAAAGAATACAAAATGTGGTACAAAAACATACAAGATGTGGTACAAATTAACAAAAATTATGGTACAAAAAAGTGGCTAGGGAGTGCAGAGCAAAACATGTTTGCATTGGGGATTTTTGAGCAATTTGCACCTATTGGAAATCATGTCAAAATAAATAGTTCTTTACGGAGAAACCTAATTACCTATCTTATGAGTTAGTTACCTGTCTTATAACCGATTCTTCGTTTATGATTTTTCTTATAGCCGATTCTTCGTTTATGATCCATATCTATAGTCCATAGACGCTTCAAAAAAGTAAGATAGATGTTCATACTCGAGATATGGTTAATGCACACCATTTACACCAAATAGTTTATCGAACAAGCAGACGAATAAGTACATTAATTAAGAAGAACAAGAAGATCGTATTTGATATTATAAGTGCTCTCTGGCTGATAACCCGGGTGATTGATTCCAAGGACCCGGGTAATCTTAAAGATACGGATGATCACTGGAATCCGGGTAAAAGCACGAAGACCCAAGTATTCATTGGAGCCCGGGTAAAAATTCAGGGACTAAGCATTCAGTGAAAAGGGTTCAGGGACTAGAAAGGTAAGGAAGTTTGGTGGGACACCATGACCAAGGCTTTTTATGTTTTTTAAGTCTATTTTACGTTCGTTGACTTATATTACAGGTAAAGTTGTTAGTAAGCACGTTTCAACGGTATGAGTTTCCCAGATATTACGGGGGGTATCTAGTCACATTTAATGTTGTCACATTGAATTTAATGGCCACCAGGTAAGCGCAAACTATGTAATCATTAAGTAACCTAATATGACGGGTATAAATATTAGGCTCCCGGACCTTAGGTATGTTCGCTCATTATCTTCTTTCACACATATCTCGTGCACACATTCACTTTTTCAAACTCCTAAGCCCACTCCATACATCTTAGTTTGATTTAAGCATCAAAGTGACGACGCCGAAAACCCTTCCGGCTCCTCACTTATGAGTTTTCTTGTTTTTTGGTGTGTAGACTTCACTTTCAAGGAGACAAAGGAATTCATTGCTTCGTCACCCGGGACCAGCTCACCTACCACCCGGGATCCATCTTCGCATCACTAGCTATACAAGCTTGAATAGAGTTTCATTATTCTTGGGAAGTTAGAGAAATATCTCATTTGATATTGTAAAAGGAGTTTTGATTTGAATTTTCGAAGTTTATAGACAACGAAACTATGCGAATTAAATTATTTAAGAACTTAAACAATATTAGGTCGTTCGCATACACATGAATTCTAACGCTTCAAAATATTGTTTTAAAAAACAACTAACATTTAATTGCCCAAAAATGAATGTAGTATCGCGCGTTTTGAGACCATTCTCGAAGAAAAAGACGGTAGATTGGGGTTGGATCTCAATTTCATATTTGATCAAAAACTTCTATGGTACCGTTTGGTACATTAGATAATAGTAGGATGAGACACAAATTTTTACTCATCCCATGTTTTTCTCATTTTTTTGTTAACCCAATGATATCTCATGGCCCGGTATAACATTAGATGTAGGTTTGATGACAAATACCTCTTAACTCATGGTATTAGTGGAGGATGAGTGAAATTGACAATGATGATTAACAGAATAAACACAATAATCCTACAAAATAAAAAACATACAAAACAACTGTTGAATCCGACATTTTGGTGATAACAAACAATAACTCATTGAATAGGAGATTGCTGCCAATTTTATGTATTACAGGTGTCTACCGCAACTGCAAAGGCTACCGCAACCTTCCAGCACTTTGTTCATCTACCGGAATTCTGTCAACCGCTATTATCTATCGACCGGCTGCAACTACAAAGATTATCGACTGGCTACTTAGAAACCAGTAGAGTGAAACTCTATCTACCGGTAGGATGCTGACTGCTTACCAAGACAATCCAAATCAAATATTTGAGACAAGACATTCGTTGCAATATCTTTTGTCAAAAGCAGAACCGTTGTATCAGAAGATTTCTTGGTTCTTGCATCAAGACAGCAGTTTGCACCAAAATGGCAAAAACGCAGAATGGCTACAGAAAAATCATTCGACCATTTATCCCATATTTGGACCCTGGAAGTTATCAGCATTTAAAGAAGTGTACGATCATCACGCAGATTCAACGAAGCATTTATGGAGCATTAAATACGCATTCAATGCAGCCTCAGAACATTACAAATAAAGACGTTGCTGTTAAGCCTATATAAAGTGAAGATTGCTCAACATTGGAAGTACGTATGAACAAACAAACAAGCAACCAACTCTCGATCATTTGAATATTATCAGAGTCCTTCATCTGATATACTGAAGCAATCTCTGAGCACACTTATACAATCATACACTTACTGCTCAAATCAACCCTCGCTTACAAGCTACTCATCTGATCGTTAAGGATCAATCTAGGGTTTTCAAGCCTCTCGACCGCTCTGCAGTTTGAGATGCTCTACTGGACCTTGTCCACTTCTGAAGAGACTTGAAGCTGCTCTAAAAGCTTTGACCAGTCTGATAAGAACTGAGAATCTTATCTGTACAAATCTAGGAGTTTTGGATTAGGCATTGGATAAGTCCTAAGTCTGGAGTGGGTGCATTGCAAGACGTTGTAATAGCCAAAGTCTTCTAGTGAATTCCTTCCTAAGGGGAAGAAGGGGAGACGTAGAAGGATTAAGCCTTCGAACTTCCATAAACCGTGGCTTACTTATTGTTGCATGCATTTTATACATCTTGCATAAACATCATCGATTTAACTTGCTTGTGTATCACTAAAAGCTTTGAACTGTTTCCGCACTACTTGAGTTGTTCAAACTGCTTTTAGAAGTTGAGAAAATAGATTAAGTGAACTAAACCTCACTTAATCATTCTTTAAAGAAAGAAAATAATTTCAGAGTGTATTCACCCCCCCTCTACCCTCTGAACCGGTTCCAACAAGTGGCATCAGAGAGGGTTTTTTTCTCAACTGTTGATTTAAAAGCTCTAAAATCATGGCTTCATTTCACAAAATTCCTATGTTTTCTAAAGAAGATTATGATGATTGGAAAATTCGTATGCAGGCACATCTTGCAGCTCAGGACGATGATATGCTATATGTCATAACAGATGGTCCCATCAAAATCATGAAGGTCAATCCAGCTCTGGCTGATGGTGCAGGTCAAATGATTGAGAAATCTAGAGCTGAATGGACCACCGAGGACAAAAAGAAGGCCAATCTCGACAATGTGGCCAGGGACATCCTCTACAAAACACTGGACAAGAATATGTTCAGCAAAATCAAGTCCTGCTCCACAGCAAAGGAGATCTGGGAGAAGATCACTCAGCTGTGTGAAGGGAATGACCAGACCAAGGAAAACAAGCTCACTATGGCTATTCAAAAATATGACAATGCCAAAATGAAGCCATGGGAAACCATGGCTGAATTTGATGAACGGTTTAGTAGTATCATTTGTGATCTCATTGCTTTAGGTAAAATTTACGCTAACCGTGAGATTGCTGTGAAGGTTATGAGAGCCTTGCCTAAAGAATGGGAGATCAAGACAGTAGCCATGAGGGAATCCAAAGACTTAAGCAAGGTAGAACTGCATGACCTGTTTGCAGATCTCAAAGCTTACGAGTTCGAGCTCAACATGAGAATAGAAGATGAACCGTCTACTCCTCAACCAACTAAGGCCCTAACCTCAACGGTGGTGCATCCACTAGTCGAGGAAGCTCCAAAAAGGTCAGCTGATCAAATCAGCAACGAGGCCATGACACTCTTTGTCAAGAAATTTGGTAAATTTATGCGTAAAAACAATTCCAAGTTTAAAACCTATCATAAATCGGACCATACAGACGATGGTCCTGCTTGTTTTAACTGTGGCAAACCAGGCCACTTCATTGCAGAATGTACCAAGCCTAAGAGCAATGATCAGAAGCAGTTCTTCGAAAGGAGAAGGGGCAAGGATGAAAAAAGGACATTCAGAAGGAGGAGAGACTAGAAGGTTCTAGTAGCAGACGAAAGCAAGAGTAAGTGGGCTGAGTCCGACACTGATAACCCCGATACCGGAAGCTCCTCAGATGACAGCAATGATGAAAAGGTGGAATGTATTATGGCTGACACCGAAAAAAAGACTGAGGAGGTATTTGACTTTGGCTCACCCGAATTCACTCACAGCGATCTAGTTACTGCTTTACACGAAATGACAAATGAATACAAAGCTTTATCAAAGGAATTCGAGGAAGTAAAGGCAGAAAGAGCTGACCTAAAAGATAAGTCAAGCGAATCTAGCTGCATGCAGCGAAGGGAGCTTGATAGTCTTAGGGTCAAGCTAAATCTGCTGGCTACCGAGAATGACAACTTAAGAAGAGTATTCCAAGCTACTTTGACTGAAAACAAAAAATTACTTGAAACCATTAAAGCTTGGAATAAATCTTCTGCAACCATTGACAAGATTCAAGAAATTCAAGGACCGGTACATGACAAAACTGGTCTAGGGTTTGGAATGAATGAACAGTCTATGGAACCTTGTATTCAGTCGAGTCTGGACAAAGACAGTCTTAACAAAATAAGATTTGTCAGGTCCAGCACGATATATGAACATGATGAGTGTAGCGTTGATAAAAATCAGAGAATATCCAATGAACGAAGCTCCAAGCATAAAGGGCTGGGATATGTGTACCCCCAGACCTCCAATCGAAGAGAAAATTGGATTCAACCAAAACCTGATGAAAGAAGAAAGGGAAACCAATCTAATTTCAAAAGGCCATGGAATGAGTTCAACTACTCTAAGAGAAGATGGTCAAAGGAGAAGCCTTACCAGTACTTTAATTGCAGGCCAGTTCAAAAGAGATATAGGCTAACTGATAAAAATATCAAACAGCACACAGCAACTTCACAAGCACACACATACACTGCTTATCGACCGCACAGGTTTCTGGACATACACACGGGCAAACCTGTAAAGGTGTTCCAGGTGTGGGTCCCGAAAGGGCTAATCCGACCTGGACCCTACTAGATTTGGGTACCAAAACTTCTTCTTTCTTAACAGGTACTCAAAGTTCAAACGGTCGAGAAGAGCACTTCGGTCGAAGACACTACCTGGTACTTAGACAGCGGCTGCTCACGGCACATGACAGGGAATCCAAATCTTCTAACAGAAGTTGTGCATTGCAAAGGACCAAAGATCAGCTTTGGAGACAACTCCAAAGGTAAAACCGTGGGTAAGGGTAAGATTATCCATGGTAACATCATTATTAAAGATGTTTTGCTTGTTGACAACTTGTGCTATAATTTGATAAGCATTAGCCAACTGTGTGACAATGGTCATTCGGTCGAGTTTCACAAGCACTCTTGCATCATCAAAACTGACAAAGGTGAAACTCTAATGACCGGTGTAAGAGACCTAAACACCTACAAGGTAAACTGGTCTTGCTCACATATTTCATCACCTACATGTCTTACTGCTCATCATGATAAACATTGGCTGTGGCATAAGCGGTTGAACCATCTAAATTTTAAGTCCATTTCAAACTTGAGGAAGCATGAATTGGTTTCGGGTCTGCCTAAAGGAGATTTTGTAAAAGACAAAGTTTGTCCCGCTTGTCAACTAGGAAAACAGGTGAGAGCATCCTTTAAAAATAAAGGGTATATATCATCATCCAAATGCTTGGATTTACTTCACATGGATCTCTTTGGTCCTATACAAGTGAGAAGCATAGGGGGAATGAGATATGCTCTTGTAGTGATAGATGACTTTTCTCGATTTACTTGGGTCATCTTCCTTCCTTCAAAAGATCAAACTGCATCTCACCTGATTAAACTTTTTAAACGCTTGCAAAATGAAAAATCTACTGTGATAGATAGAATCAGGAGTGATCGAGGGACTGAATTTTTAAACACCACTCTTGTGACTTATCTAGATGATCAGGGAATCAAGCATGAGTTATCAGCTGCTAGATCTCCACAACAAAATGGGGTTGCGGAGATAAGGAACCGTACCTTAAAAGAAGCAGCTAGAACTATGATTGCTGATTCTAATGTTTCTCAACGGCTTTGGGCAAAAGCAGTTAACACAGCTTGCTATACTCAAAACAGATCTATGATTAATAAACGATTTAACAAAACTCCATATGAGATCTGGAATGGCACAAAACCTGATATTTCATACTTCAAAATCTTTGGGTGCAAATGCTTTATCCACAACAATGGTAAAAATCAGTTGGCAGCCTTCGATGCCAAAGCATACGAGGGAATTTTTATTGGTTACTCTGCCGTTAGTAGGGCTTATCGAGTGTATAGTCACAAATCACTAACGGTCGAGGAAACCATTCATGTTGTTTTTGATGAGTCTACCTTATGTACAGAACAATCTCAAGGAAGCATAAATGATCTGAGCCATAGACTGGAAAACTCAAATCTACAGGAAGAAAGTGGCAGTGATTCATATCCACCAAAGAAGGATGATCCGGTTTCTTCCACTGAGTATAGTCAAATAGGACCAGTAGAGGACCCACAGGGTGACAACAATTTTCCACCGGGTGACAACAATCTTCCTGCCAATGTTGATCCAGTAAAAGAGGATTCTCCCCAACTAATTGATGACAACCCATTAGGAAATCAGTTTAGATGGAACAAAGATCATCCTCCTGGGTTGGTCATAGGTGACCCCTATGCTCCTCCGAAAACACGTGGTCAAATGATTAATGAACTTTTGCATGCAGCTTTCTTATCTCAGGAGGAGCCCAAAAAGATCGATGAAGCTCTATTAGATGCCAGCTGGATTGAAGCTATGCAAGAAGAGTTGAATCAATTCACCCGCAACAACGTTTGACATCTAGTTCCTCGACCAGAAAATCAAAATGTTATTGGAACTAGATGGGTGTTTCGTAACAAGCTCGATGAACATGGCACTGTTGTGCGTAACAAAGCTCGACTTGTTGCTCAAGGATTCAGACAAGAAGAAAGCATAGACTTTGAGGAATCCTTTGCACCAATTGCAAGACTAGAAGCAATCCGTATCTTTCTTGCCTATGCAGCTTTCAAGGATTTCAAAGTATATCAAATGGATGTCAAGTCTGCATTTCTAAATGGATTACTTCAAGAAGAGGTGTACGTTGAACAACCACCAGGTTTTATCAGTCCTATTCATCCTCAATATATCTATAAACTTGACAAAGCTCTTTATGGATTAAAACAAGCACCTCGTGCTTGGTATGATACGTTGCTAAAATTTTTGCTTGAGCATGATTTTCAAATAGGAACGGTCGATAAGACCCTTTTTAAATTTGTAAAAGGTGATCATGTCTTATTAGTTCAAATTTATGTTGATGACATTATATTTGGGTCAATTAACCCCAAATTATGTTCAAAGTTCTCTAAAATGATGCAGGAGCAGTTTGAAATGAGTATGATGGGTGAGCTAACCTTCTTCCTTGGGTTGCAAGTAAAGCAACTCGAGACTGGAATATTCATCAATCAATCCAAATATGCCAAGGAATTGGTAAAGAAGTTTGGAATGGAACAGTGCTCAACCATACCTACTCCTATGAGTGCATCAATTAAGCTTGATAAAGATGAAGGGGGAATTCCGGTCGAGGTAACACTGTATAGAGGCCTTATTGGCTCGCTACTTTACTTGACTGCCAGTCGACCGGATATAATGTACTCAGTTTGTTTGTGTGCTAGATTTCAAGCAGCACCTAAGCAATCTCATTTCACTGCCGCCAAACGCATAATTAAATATATTAATGGCACTGCCAATGTGGGTCTTTGGTATCCCAAAGATTCAAATCTTAATCTTATTGGCTATTCAGATGCAGATTGTGCAGGTTGTAGAATCGATCGCAAGAGTACAAGCGGCACATGTCAATTCCTTGGAGATAGACTGATCTCTTGGTCAAGTAAGAAGCAGACATCAATTGCTACCTCGACCGCAGAAGCAGAATACCTTGCTGCTGGCAGCTGTTGTGCTCAGATACTCTGGATTCAACAGCAGCTCAATGACTATGGAATCCGGTCGAGTGAAGCTCCAATCTACTGTGACAATACAAGTGCCATAGCCATCACTCACAATCCAGTAATGCATTCAAGGACAAAGCACATTGATGTCAGGCATCACTTTATCCGAGATCATGTCTTAAAGAAGGAAATCAGGCTGGAATACATATCCACCGATCAACAAGCAGCAGACATATTCACAAAGCCTCTACCGGACGCTAAGTTTTCATATTTTCGCAATATTCTTGGCTTAGTAGATTTAAGTTAGCATGAATGATTCTAGGGGGAATGTTTCTCAGCATGACTTTAATGATTTAGCTATTAAATTGCCTTAAATGAATGTATAACACCCGCCGTTAGCCATTCTCGGATAAGCACCGAATGAAAACCGCCTTGAATTCTGAGCCTAAAGTACATTTTGGGCGCGGCGATTGGGTGCTTCAATTTTTTTTTGAAAATTCAAAATTCTTTTTCAAACACATGACATCATCCTATGACCCATAGGATTTTATATATACTCTTTTCAACTCCCACACAAACCCTTCACCGTGTTAAGATCTCATATTGCATAACTCTCCTTCCTTATCACTTTCAAGATCTTTGCTTATTATCTGTCAAAGCTTTCCTTTTACAGACTCATCATGTCGATCCAGAAGACCTGCCTTGCCATCAGCTTCGAGTCCGTTCTCACCGCCAACAATGCCGAAATCACTGAGGTTTTCACCATGCTTGAAGCCTCAGGCCTAAAGAAATTTCTGGAAAGCAGCGCCATCTGCGATCTGCCTGTCTTGAAGGAATTCTTTGCTACAGCCAAGATAGAGCTTGGAACCATCAAATGCTCAATCCGAAAGCAGCCCTACTCATTCAATCAAAAATTCTTTGCCAACACGTTCGATCTGCCCTCCAGTGGTTTGACAAAATGCGCAGATCTCCCTGACGGCAACTGCTCCCACTGGATGAAGGAATTCTCTGCCACAGGAGCTCCGATCAAGCTGCCTGCTCAGAAGACTCATCTCAAGGCCTCATTCAGGCTACTGACCAACATCGTGGCCAAGAATCTCCTTGCTAAGGCCGGGTCTTATGACAAGGTTACCTTGGAGAAATTTCAATACATGGCGTGCATCGCCTCAAAAATCAACATCAACTGGGCTGATATCTTGTTCAACACTCTCTGCGAGATGATCAGAGGAAAAG
This sequence comes from Henckelia pumila, assembly GCF_033568475.1. Classification (NCBI taxonomy): domain Eukaryota; kingdom Viridiplantae; phylum Streptophyta; class Magnoliopsida; order Lamiales; family Gesneriaceae; genus Henckelia; species Henckelia pumila. The sequence continues at coordinate 7,269,578 of NC_133123.1, read as the reverse complement.
GGCAATCCGAGGGATATGCTCTGCAAATTTGTCATCTACTAAGTCTCCTTGGCGTGGATTTTTCCAAGACTGAGCCATTGCACCCCTCCAAATGGCTCAACAAAACTACTATTCTTAAATTTCTGAACAAGAGTGCGGTTGAGGGTGACACTCTGCCACCAACTGCAAGTGGTACTGCTGATACTCAACCAATCCCAACAGGACCAGCCGTGGCCAAGCAGGCTCGCACCAAGAAGTCTGCCAAGCGTCAACTCATAATCGACTCTGATTCTGAAGAAGAATCATGTGACAACATCCCTCTACTTCAAGCTTTTAGCAAATCATCACCACCAAAATCCAAAGTTATTGTCCCATCTACGCCAGCAGGAGAGAAGAAGAAGCAACACAAGAAGTTGAAGTCCATCTCTGGACTTGTCCCTTTTATTGAACCGCAAATGATGCCAGCGGTCGAGGAGCCTACTGCTGCTGCTCCGCGTCCCTCCAAGGGCGTGGTGATTAATGAAGGTGCCATTCCTAGTGCCACGATCACTCCATCTGATCCCAATGACAAAGGAAAAGGAGCGATGATCTACACACCCAAGGCCCTACCAGCAGCCACCGTAGAGCTCAACTTGATTACATCTCACACTCTCAGAACTGTCAAGCGCCATCTACAACGTTTTGACAAATGGCACCACTCGCGCACTTCCATGACTCTTGCTCAGATATTTCCCAAGTGGAAGGCACTCAGCATCATTGAGCAAAGGATGCTTCTCCTCGCCGACACTGCAGAGATTGGGGTAGCTTTGGAAAGTAGGCAACTCATTGATTTAAAGCTCAGAGAAAGCTTGACTTCTCTGCTTATCTCTGAGCGAGAGAAAAATTTCAAGTCCAAAAGTCCTACCGCAAGTGACGACTTTGCAATCCTATCTGGACTTCAGCACAGTCTCCTTCAAGTCACTCGCCTGCTTCAAAACTACCAAGTAATCAACAGCCTCCCAGCGATGACCTCTGAAGCTTGCCAAAAAGCCTATGGCATGGAGACTTAGGCGATGATGAAGACTTTCCTTACCCAGGATCAGGGTGAAGAAGACGTGTCTACCGCCACACTCTCTGAAGGAATTCTCACTGGTCTGGTTACTGCTGATTTGCTTCAACCATCCGCTTTAGGATCGGTCGTGGCAGCATCCTCATCACAACCAGCTGTGATTATCTCCACCGCAGCACCAACAGTAGTCTCTTCATCTCAACCGGCAGCCATTGATGGCCCTCCCTCTCCAGCAGCGACTGCTCATGCCTCTCCAGTCATTATTCCAGAATTCATGGAGGCTTCGGTACCTGAAATTCCTGTCACCACTGTGACAGAGCCTGAAGGTCTTATTGAAGAGTTCGTGCTTCCAAGCACTACTGAATCACTTGTGCCTCCAGCACAATCAGTGACTACCTCTGAGCTAGCACTTCAACCATTTCCATCCATTGACACGATCCTTGAAGACATAGCAATGGAGACATCTTTTGCTGACCCATCAACTCCACCTACCATTTCGGCTGCAGTAGAGACCATCACATCTCCTACTATACCACTGCTCAAAGGTCCCTCAGCTAGCTCACCAGCCTCACCTCACCACAAGGATAGTCCAGCTGCTGCAAAGGATGAGCCAGAGCAACCAATGCTTCAGCTTGATGATTCTTCTGTTGAAGCCATAGCAGAGGCCCTTGATCATACGATCGTGCTCAGACTTCAGAGGCTTTCGCAAAGCATTCAAACTTTCTCGAATTCTCTCGCAGGCACTTCCGCAGGGATTGATTACTCTCGACAGGCGATGATCAGGCCTTTTGACACCGTGTCCAAAGAGCTTGCTCAATGCTCCAGGGACATCAAGAACTATCATCAAACTCAAATTGCCTCAATCTCTACCGTGGGTCAAATCATCAAATCCGAACAGCGACTTAATCAACAGATGACCACCCGAATGGACAATATGCAAGCTACTCTGACTGCTCGACTGGATGCAAAAATTGACACCATGCAAGCCTGCCTTGGCACTCAACTCACCGAGATCGCCATACGAATCAACCAAGGTGATTCCAAAAAGAGGGAAGAAGAGCAACGAAGAGCAGCTGAGGAAAGAAGAAGAGAAGAAGAATCCAGAAGACGAGAAGAAGCCGAGCGTAGAAAGAGAGAAGGCGATAGGTCAGGTGTAGTAGCCCGTACCCTAATTGAGTATTAAAGGATTAAATGCTAATTAAATAAATTGGGTATCGGATGAATCGGAAGCTCCGAAGGGACGATCGGAAGCTCCGATCGGGATCGGAAGCTCCGATGAGGATCGGAGGCACCGATATTATTACGTCATCCATGACGTGTGGTTGGATCGGAAGCTCCGATCAGGATCGGAGGATCCGATCACCTCTATCCGAAGTCAGCAAATGTTATTTTGACACGTGGCAGATCAGGATCTTCGGAAGCTCCGATGTCAGGATCGGACGTTTCGATCTAGGTTCGGACGTTCCGATCGAGGATCGGAGGCTCCGATCGTTGTCTATAAATAGAAGGCCGAGGCTTCATTCCTCCTTGCCAATTTCGGAATTTCCTCTCTACTCTAGTCATATTCGAGTTGTTCTAGCCTTCCTAGGCTTATTTCGGGAGTCGTCGAGGTGTTCGATAGTCGTAGCGGAGTTGTGCCCAAGTTCTGGAGGCATCGACATCAAAGGGCTAACGACGGATGGAGGTATAGCTTTTGCTTCCTAAAAATATTTAGGAGTATGCGATAGCTTAGTTAAGGCTTTTAGAGCACTTTAATGATAGTAGTATCATTTGGCAGTGTAGAGCAGACTATAGGCATGAACCTAGAGTTGGTAGAGCTTGCACTGATTTGAGGTACGAAAGTACTGTTCGAGATATCCTGACTGAGTATGCATGTATTACGTGACTGCATGATTTTATATGCCATGATATTATGCTGCATTCATTTGCATCTTGCTGTATCTCCTTTGAGATGTCTGTAGTAGGATTGTACCCTATCCTGTTAGTGGATGGACTTCCATCGATTTGGGTCCGGCGTATCCACTGGTATTATGGTATGGGAGCCACCTCCTGAAGCGAAGGCACAGCGTGCTACATACCAGGGCCCGGTCTGTCTTCTGTTATCTGATCCTTGACCTCGAGTTTATAGGGAGTTCACTTTTCATGCATGTATACTCATACTCTCGTACTGGGCGTTTTATGCTCACGTCTCGTACTCTGTTTCTGGACACCCTATTCCATGGGGCAGGTTTGCGATTGGACGATGCAGGTGGGTCCAAGAGAGGCTAGACGGTGGTTGGCCAGCTGGAGCTTCGTCTAGGTTTTATTTCTGTTGTTTTGGGGTTGTCTCAGCTATTCGATTTGGTTGTATAATATTTGGATAATTACAGATTCCTTCCCTTGGGATTGTTTTATTTTAATGGTTTCCGCAGTTTAATTCTGATATCTGTTTAATTAAGTTAATTGCATGCCTAAGTTCTTTTTAGTAGGTGATCCAGGTAAGGGTCACTACATTTATGGTATCAGAGCATGCAAAAGAATTCTTGGGATTTTAGTCTCTTCTTGAGGTAACCGTAAGGTGCTTTTGTAGATGGCAAACTATGACGATCAGAGTAGCCACGGTAGTGGAGGCGGGAGCTGGGGAGATGACGATCGTGAGCATCGTCGGGACCGCCATCGTCATCATCGTCATCGTAACGAGAACCATTTCAGTGTGCGCCGATTCTTGCAGCAAGGGCCTAAGCCCTTGGTTGGAGGCGAGTCTCCGGAGGATGCGGAGAACTGGCTAGACCGTATGGAGACTACTTTTCTTTCGTTCCACTGCACCGAGGAGCAGAAGATGGAGACACTGGGCTATCTTCTAGATGGGCGAGCCCGTAGGTGGTGGAGGTTTACTTCTGCACCCTTTATTGCGGCAAGGGGAGTGGCCACCTGGGCCGAGTTCCGCACAGCTTTCCAGAAGCTATATTTTCCTCCTGCTCTCCGACAGTCTAAGGCAGGTGAGTTACTGAGCTTACGACAGGGAGCTATGTCTATCGAGGAATATCAGCGGAAGTTCTTCGATCTACTGTCTTATTGCCCGGAGATTGCTGACAGCTCCGGAATGAAGTATAATCTGTTCCTTCAGGGCCTTAACCCTGAGATCCATGACCGTGTGGCGGTTGGCGACGACATGACCTACGAGGGTTTGGTGAGCCGTTGTCACCAGGCAGAGGACAGCATTCGACGGAACAGGTCTTTTTCTCAGTCGAGGCCTGCGAGTTCCTTGGGTCCCCGTGCCCAATCTTTCAAGAAGTCTGGATCTACTTCTTCTGGTTCTGGTGGTGTTGTCCGTTTCGGGAAGAAGGACAAGTGTGATCACTGTGGGAAGAACCATCCGTCCGACAAGTGCCGTAGAGCCTCTGGAGCTTGTTTTCGTTGTGGAGAGACCGGTCATATCCGGAGGGATTTTCCACTATCTGGGGGAGGAGGTTCTGGTTCAGGATCTGGTTCTCAGGCCACCGTTCAGCAGAGGTCGCAGGGACAGTCTGCTGAGAGTTCTCATTTGAGACCGCATGCTTCTGGTCAGGTGTTTGCTCTGAGGCATGACCAGGCAGTGGAGGAGAATGAGAAGGTCATCGCAGGTACTTTTCTGCTTTATGGTATACCTGCTCTTGTACTTATTGACACTGGTGCATCTCATTCCTTCATTTCTGCACGTTTTGTTAAGAGGCATAAATTACCATGCATTTCACTAGACGTAGTAGTCTTTGTTTCTACTCCGACGGGTCAGTCTGCTTTGGCCAAGCGTCTAGTGATGGGTTGCCCTTTAGAGTTCGATGGTAACATTCTGATTCGAATCTCATGGTCCTTGCGATGGACGATTTCGACTGTATTTTGGGGATAGATGTGACGCCCGGGGCTGAAGAGGCAGGGAGTGATCGCCGGTGCCAAGAGGTTGCACGGACAATGAGCGGCTCTTGGTAGGCTTCTAGGCGGAGGGAGACATGAATGAACCGATCTCGTGCCGGAATGAGAGGGGATTCTGAGACTATGTAGGTATGGGACTACATAGTTGAGGAGGACTTAAAAGATTTCATATGTACTGCTCATATCAAGAAGGTGCATTTTCTTTTCGGAAGCTCATCACATAAGAACTCTAAAGTTAAGCGTGCTTGACTTGGGGCAATTATAGGATGGGTGACCCCCTGGAAAGTTTCTCAGGGTGCGTGTGAGTGAGGACATAAGCACGCTGAAAAGACCCGTCTTGATACAGTGGGTCGTTACAATAGACATGCTGACTGCCTATCGAGCTTCAGTGGACTGCTATCAGAGATTAGTTCGCTTTCATCCGGAAGGGAGTGATAGCTGGTTTTTCTATGGTGAGGGAGCGCGACCCCCGATGCCTTTGGTGTCAGCTTTGAGAGCCTGTCGAGCTCTAGAGTCTGGCGGGGAAGGCTACCTTATCTATGCAGTTGATTTGTCCGCTGAGAGCATTGGAATAGAGAGTATTCCTGTTGTTGATGAGTTTCCAGATGTCTTTCCAGATGAGATTCCGGGTTTTCCTCCTGTTAGGGAAGTCGAGTTTGGCATAGAGTTGATGCCGGGGACTTCGCCTATTTCCCGAGCACCGTATCGTCTGGCTCCGTCAGAGATGCGTGAGTTGAAGGATCAGCTATAGGATCTATTGGACAAGGGGTACATCCGTCCTAGTGTATCTCCTTGGGGAGCTCCTGTTCTTTTTGTGAAGAAGAAAGATGGGTCTATGTGGCTGTGCATTGACTATAGACAGCTGAATTGTGTTACAGTAAAGAACAAGTATCCGTTGCCTCGCATTGATGACTTGTTTGATCAGCTGCAGGGTACTTCTGTTTACTCCAAGATTGACTTGAGATCTGGGTATCATCAGTTGAGAGTCCGAGATCAGGACATAGTCAAGACTGCATTCCGTACTCGCTATGGGCATTACGAGTTTCTAGTAATGCCATTTGGTTTGACCAATGGGCCGGCTATATTCATGGATCTGATGAACCGTGTTTTCAGGGAGTATTTGGACAAGTTTGTCGTGGTCTTCATTGACGACATTCTAGTGTATTCGCGCAACACGGAAGAGCATGTTTCTCACTTGCGGTTGGTACTGCAGACTCTTCGGAATGAGAAATTGTACGCCAAGCTTAGCAAGTGTGAGTTCTGGATGGACCGTGTGGTCTTTCTTGGCCATATTATATCCAGAGAGGGGATTTTTGTTGATCCGAGCAAGATTGAGGTTGTTCTTAATTGGTCGCGTCCGACGATAGTTGCTGAGATTCGTAGCTTTCTGGGTCTAGCAGGTTATTATCGTCGTTTCATTCTGAACTTCTCTCAGCTAGCTCGACCGTTGACACAGCTTACCCGCAAGGGTGTGGATTTCGAGTGGTCCTCCGAGTGTGAGGAGAATTTCCGTGAGCTTCGACGGCGGTTGACTTCTGCGCCGGTGTTAGCATTACCATCAGGATCTGGAGGGTATGTGGTATACACAGATGCTTCTCTTCAGGGGTTAGGTTGTGTCCTGACTCAAAATGGGCATGTTATTGCATACGCTTCTAGACAGCTAAAACTTCACGAGGACAACTATCCAGTTCATGATTTGGAATTGGAAGCCATTGTGTTCGCTTTGAAGATCTGGCGTCATTATCTGTATGGCGAGAAATTCGAGATCTTTACCGACCACAAGAGTCTCAAGTATTTATTCACTCAGGCAGAGTTGAACATGAGGCAGAGACGTTGGATGGACTTGCTTAAGGACTATGATTGCGAGATTAAGTACCATCCGGGAGCTGCTAATCTCACCACTGATGCTTTGAGTCGCAAGGTGCGGCTATCCGCACTTCAGACTTGTTCGATGTCTAGTACAATCAGTGACTGTTGTACTTCAGGATATACCTTCAAGCATAAGAAAGGTATGCCGAGTATCCAGATATTTGCAATACTATCTGAGCCAGCTTTGTATTCGAGGATTCGGGATGCTCAGATGTCTGATCCGAAGACCCAACGTTTAGCTCGTCTAGCTAACGAGGGTAGCTCGTCTGGATTTCACTATCAGTCAGATGGCTTCCTATGTTTGTCTGGTAGGCTTGTGGTTCCACAGGATGTAGAGTTGCGAGAGGAGATTTTATCTCAAGCGCATCGCACTAAGTTGAGTATTCATCCGGGGAGCAACAAGATGTACAAGGATCTACGTACTTGGTTCTGGTGGAAGGGGATGAAACGCAGTGTTTATCAGTATGTTTCGAGATGTTTGGTGTGTCAGCAGGTCAAGGCAGAACACCGACGACCTGGAGGATTGCTTCACAACTTACCTATTCCTGAGTGGAAATGGGAGTTTATCACGATGGATTTTGTGACCCATTTGCCGATGTCTCCGAGGAATTGTGATGCTATCTGGGTTGTGATGGACCGACTCACCAAGTCAGCGCATTTCATCGCCTATAGCCGAGAGTACTCTGTGGATCGCATGGCACGGATGTACATTCAAGAGATCGTTCGACTTCACGGAATTCCTGTGAGCATTGTTAGCGATCGAGACCCCAGGTTTACTTCTAGGTTCTGGGGGAGTGTTCAGCGTGCGATGGGTACTACTCTCAGTTTGAGTACTGCCTATCATCCGGAGACCGATGGTCAGTCAGAGCGCACTATCCGTACCTTGGAGGATATGCTTCGAGCATGCGTTATGGACTTTGGTTCAGCCTGGCAGGATCATTTGCCACTGATTGAGTTCGCGTACAACAACAGTTATCATACTAGCATTGGTATGGCACCATTTGAGGCGTTGTACGGACGACGTTGTCGCATTCCACTCTTTTGGGAAGAAGTGGGGGAGAGACAGGCTGAGGGACCAGAGTTAATCCAGCAGGCGACTGATATTGTTGATCAGATCAAGAAACGAATTAAGATCACTCAGGATCGTCAGGCCAGCTATGCTAATACCAAGCGTAGGCCTTTGCAATTTGACGTTGGGGAGAAAGTGTTTCTGAGAGTGTCACCTTTCCGCAAGGTTCTCAGATTTGGCCTTAAGGGCAAATTGTCTCCCAGGTTTATTGGTCCGTTTGAGATCTTAGAGAGCATTGGCGATTTGGCTTATCGTCTGGCTTTGCCACCATACCTGTCTAAGCTTCATGATGTGTTCCATGTATCTATGTTGCGACGGTATGTGGCGGATGAGTCTCACATTTTGCAGCAGTCTGAAGTCCAAGTGGATAAGAATTTGACTTATGTGGAGAAACCTACTTGTATCCTGGATTATAAGGATAAGGTTTTGCGAAACAAAGTCATTCCTTTGGTTCTGATTCAGTGGCAGCGTAGAGGCGCTGAGGAAGCTATTTGGGAACTTGAAAGCAGGATGCGTAAAGAACATCCCGAGTTGTTTTGATTTCGTTTTGAGTTGTATTCAGTTGTAAACTCTGTAAATCATTCAGTGGAATAAAGGATGTTTCTGCATTTTGTTTACATTCAGTACTTAAGATCTATTTTCGAGGACGAAATATCTTAAGTGGGGGAGAATGTAGTAGCCCGTACCCTAATTGAGTATTAAAGGATTAAATGCTAATTAAATAAATTGGGTATCGGACGGATCGGAAGCTCCGAAGGGACGATCGGAAGCTCCGATCGGGTTCGGAAGCTCCGATGAGGATCGGAGGCACCGATATTATTACGTCATCCATGACGTGTGGTTGGATCGGAAGCTCGATCAGGATCGGAGGATCCGATCACCTCTATCCGAAGTCAGCAAATGTTATTTTGACACGTGGCAGATCAAGATCTTCGGAAGCTCCGATGTCAGGATCGGACGTTCCGATCTAGGTTCGGACGTTCCGATCGAGGATCGGAGGCTCCGATCGTTGTCTATAAATAGAAGGCCGAGGCTTCATTCCTCCTTGCCAATTTCGGAATTTCCTCTCTACTCTAGTCATATTCGAGTTGTTCTAGCCTTCCTAGGCTTATTCCGGGAGTCGTCGAGGTGTTCGATAGTCGTAGCGGAGTTGTGCCCAAGTTCTGGAGGCATCGACATCAAAGGGCTAACGACGGACGGAGGTATAGCTTTTGCTTCCTAAAAATATTAAGGAGTATGCGATAGCTTAGTTAAGGCTTTTAGAGCACTTTAATGATAGTAGTATCATTTGGCAGTGTAGAGCAGACTATAGGCGTGGACCTAGAGTTGGTAGAGCTTGCACTGATTTGAGGTACGAAAGTACTGTTCGAGATATCCTGACTGAGTATGCATGTATTACGTGACTGCGTGATTTTATATGCCATGATATTATGCTTCATTCATTTGCATCTTGCTGTATCTCCTTTGAGATGTCTGTAGTAGGATTGTACCCTATCCTGTTAGTGGATGGACTTCCATCGATTTGGGTCCGGCGTATCCACTGGTATTATGGTATGGGAGCCACCTCCTGAAGCGACGGCACAGCGTGCTACATACCAGGGCCCGGTCTGTCTTCTGTTATCTGATCCTTGACCTCGAGTTTATAGGGAGTTCACTTTGCATGCATGTATACTCATACTCTCGTACTGGGCGTTTTATGCTCACGTCTCGTACTCTGTTTCTGGACACCCTATTCCATGGGGCAGGTTTGCGATTGGACGATGCAGGTGGGTCCAAGAGAGGCTAGACGGTGGTTGGCCAGCTGGAGCTTCGTCTAGGTTTTATTTCTGTTGTTTTGGGGTTGTCTCAGCTATTCGATTTGGTTGTATAATATTTGGATAATTACAGATTCCTTCCCTTGGGATTGTTTTATTTTAATGGTTTCCGCAGTTTAATTCTGATATCTGTTTAATTAAGTTAATTGCATGCCTAAGTTCTGTTTAGTAGGTGATCCAGGTAAGGGTCACTACATCAGGAGGAGCTAGTTGGTTCAAAAGATGAACCTCTCAACTGTTCTTTTGTCTTACTCACTTCAGTAGGTGTAATAAGATTGCTTATTCATATCAATGAAGTTCATTCTCTCAATGAAGTTCATCTTACTACTTTCTTTCATAGCATCGGAGCACTTTAGTTTTGTCATCACCAAAAAGGGGAAAATTGTTGAATCCGACATTTTGTTGATAACAAACAATAACTCATTGAATAGGAGATTGCTGCCAATTTTATGTATTACAGGTGTCTACCGCAACTGCAAAGGCTACCGCAACCTTCCAGCACTTTTTTCATCTACCGAAAGTCTGTCAACCGCTATTATCTATCGACCGGCTGCAGCTACAAAGGTTATCGACTGGATACTTAGAAACCAGTAGAGTGAAACTCTATCTACCGGTAGGATGCTGACTGCTTACCAAGACAATCCAAATCAAATATTTGAGACAAGACATTCGTTGCAATATCTTTGTCAAAAGCAGAACCGTTGTATCAGAAGATTTCTTGGTTCTTGCATCAAGACAGCAGTTTGCACCAAAATGGCAAAAAAGCAGAATGGCTACAGAAAAATCATTCGACCGTTTATCCCATATTTGGACCCTGGAAGTTATCAGCATTTAAAGAAGTGTACGATCATCACGCAGATTCAACGAAGCATTTATGGAGCATTAAATACGCATTCAATGCAGCCTCAGAACGTTACAAATAAAGACGTTGCTGTTAAGCCTATATAAAGTGAAGATTGCTCAACATTGGAAGTACGTATGAACAAACAAACAAGCAACCAACTCTCGATCATTTGAATATTATCAGAGTCCTTCATCTGATATACTGAAGCAATCTCTGAGCACACTTATACGATCATACACTTACTGCTCAAATCAACCCTCGCTTACAAGCTACTCATCTGATCGTTAAGGATCAATCTAGGGTTTTCAAGCCTCTCGACCGCTCTGCAGTTTGAGAAGCTCTACTGGACCTTGTCCACTTCTGAAGAGACTTGAAGCTGCTCTAAAAGCTTTGACCAGTCTGATAAGAACTGAGAATCTTATCTGTACAAATCTAGGAGTTTCGGATTAGGCATTGGATAAGTCCTAAGTCTGGAGTGGGTGTATTGCAAGACGTTCTAATAGCCAAAGTCTTCTAGTGAATTCCTTCCTAAGGGGAAGAAGGGGAGACGTAGAAGGATTAAGCCTTCGAACTTCCATAAACCGTGGCTTACTTATTGTTGCATGCATTTTATACATCTTGCATAAACATCATCGATTTAACTTGCTTGTGTATCACTAAAAGCTTTGAACTGTTTCCGCACTACTTGAGTTGTTCAAACTGCTTTTAGAAGTTGAAAAAATAGATTAAGTGAACTAAACCTCACTTAATCATTCTTTAAAGAAAGAAAATAATTTCAGAGTGTATTCACCCCCCCTCTACCCTCTGAACCGGTTCCAACAACAACATATTATTCATATCTATGTCTTGCTTATCCACATCTCATCATGTTTTTATTCATCTATCGTACATCTCATCCATGATACCAAACGGTATCTATAGCTATTAAACAATGTTGAAATAAATAAACAAGGATTTGCATGTGCTCCCTATGAATGTCTCAGACATGTGCTGGATCAATAGCTTTAGGTATCGTTTGGTACATTAGATGAAAGCAGGATGAGACACAAATTTTTATTCATCTCATGTTTCTCTCATTTTTTTGTTAACTCAATGTTATCTCATGGCCCGGTATAAGATTAGATGTAGGTTTGATGACAAATACCTCTACACCCAGATACCGTTTGATATCATGGATGTGATGTACGATAGATAAATAAAAACATGATGAAATGTGGATAAGCAAGACATAGATATAAATAATATGTTGTTTTGTATATTTTTTATTTTGTAGGATTATTGTGTTTGTTCTCTTAATTACCATTGTCAATTTCACACAATTTTACTTATATGACACTCATCCTCCATTAATAACATGGGTTAAGAGGTATTTGTCATCAAACCTACATCTAATGTTATACCGGGCCATGAGATATCATTGGTTAACAAAAAAATGATAAAAACATTGGATGAGTAAAAATTTGTGTATCATCTCACTTTCATCTCATGTACCAAACGGTGCCTCATAGTATTAGTGGAGGATGAGTGTCATATAAGTGAAATTGTGTGAAATTGACAATGATAATTAAGAGAATAAACACAATAATCCTACATAATCAACAATATACAAAACAACAATATATTATTCATAACTATGTCTTGTTTATCCATATCTTATTATGTTTTTAATCATCTATCTTACATCTCATCCATGATACCAAACGGTATCTTATTAAACAATTATACGTCTATTTTTTTTAGTATTAACAAATAAGGGCTGGGTGACACAGAAATGACTAGTAACTAGAGAGAAATTAGATTGTAACCAAAATTTAAATACGAGCCAGAACTAATCATGGAAAACGTATTTTGACGTACAACTAGGATTGAAAATGAACCAACATATTACAAACCGACACATGATCTGGTCCAAACTCGGTTTATCAACTTATTGAAGAAGTTTCTAATGCCTTTTCCACAGATTAGATGCAATAAGAAATGTTAATGTATCCACTCAAAACCCTGGCTTTTTTCATAGTAGGGAGAGGAATAGACAAATCCAACCACGATGACGGTGACTTTGTCAACATTTTTCGGCCATTAAATTACTTGTAACATTCAAAATATTTCACACACCTATTTTAATATGTTTGTTTTTTTATGTTTGAATATGATCCTGTAATATAAATGTTTTCTTAGTTACACAAGCTTGAAGAGAGCTTCATTATTATTAGAAAGTTAGAGAAATATCTCATGTGAGATAAAAAAGGTGTTTTAATTTGAAATTTAAAAAGTCTATAGATATATAACGGTCTAGACTCTAAATGATGCAAATTAAGAACTTAATTAAAATTAGGTTTTTCGCGTACGTATTAACTCTAATGCATTCAATATATACAAATGATTTTTTTTGAAAAAACAACTAACATTACCCGAAAATGACTCATTTTGATGTTGTATCGTTTTTGGACCATGCTCGAAGAAAAAAAACGAGTAGATTTGAGTTGGATCCTATTTTTATACTTGAAAACTTTTATAGTTTTAAACAATTTATATAATGGAATAAATAAACAAGGAAGAATCTGTCCTACCTATATACATGTATGTGCTCAATCTTTCAAAGGTAAACGAATCATGTACTTGATCGATATTGCAAGACATACGGGCCTTATTTACGTGAAAAATGCACATACTTTGTATGTGTAAAATAGATATTTTTTTATATGTAATTTTTTTAAAAAAAGTAAAAAATGGAGTGAGTGAGAAGTTTAGTTAGAAAGTAGATAAAAAGGGGTAATTAGAGAATAATAAATTTTGGTGTTATCAAAGTTAGTTCATTTAGTAGCCTTGGTCCATCTTTTATATAATTTAAATAGCTAATAAGCTCTTAAACAACTTATATATTGTTTTCAAGAGCTTATTATAAGCTCTCCCAATAACGTGTTCTTATTGCATTTTTATTAAATAAAAAAAATATTTTAGTAACTTGAGAAAATGGCTATTTTGGTTTTATTTAAATTAGAAAAAATGATTTTTGTCGATTAACTCAGTCCATTCTTTTCCTTTGTTTTATTAAATTAAATTTTATTTTTGACAATTTTGATCAAATTACTGACGTGAGTCCAAAAAATGATGGATGCGGTATAGAAAAATACTGACATATCAAGTTATCACGCTAACAATTTCACTAAAATAGTCTAAAACTAAAATTCAGTGTAGCAAAACAAAAATTTAATAGACTAAAATCCAAAAATGAACGAGTTAATTGATAAAAAAAAGTCATTTTCCCATGAAATATGTAATTACACTAAGTTAATTACCCTAACGGTGTGTTTGGATGTCTAAAAAATAGAATTTGGAATTGAATTTGAATTTTAAAATCCATTGAATTGAAATTTCATTTTGTGTTTGGCAAAAAGTTAAAATATATTTTGGAATTTGATAGTATAAATTTTGGATAAATGATATTTTATAAAAAAAAATTAAAAAAAAACTTAAAATTTATAAGTAAAGTATATAAATTTATTATTAAAATTAATTTTATTATTTTATAAATTCAAATCTCGTGAAATCCAGTTAAATTCGATCAATTTTGTCAAGATTTCACTTAAATAATTGAAATCCTATGAAATCACATCAAATACCAATCTCGTTTTGAAATCTCAAGTTGCCAAACACTAAAACGGTATTTTCAATTCCAAATCCCACCAAATCTCGTCCAATTCCCGTGATCCAAACACAGTGTAAGTCTCTCAAAGTAAATATATACATGTATTGGTTGATGGTTTTCACTTTATTCAGAGCGATAATTGTTTTTTAAATAAATTATCGGTCCCATAATTAATTATTAAGAATAATATCATTATTGTTGTTTATTAATGTTTGAAAAAATAAGTTTTTTGGTACAATAATTTTATCTTCATTGGGTTTTGGTCCATTAACTTTAAATTGATTGCATAATTGAAATTTTTATCATTGATATTCCCTTATCAATTTTTAATAAGATGGATATATATACAACAAATATTGAGATGATACTTAGGACTGGGAAAAAATAACGAATGCCGAAAATACCGTCATATCGTACCAAAAAATTTATCGAATATACCGAAAAATCGGTATACCGAAAATTTTGGTACGGTATCTGAAATTTTTGGTATCGGTATCGGTATATAAAATTTTTTATTTCGGTATACCGAATATACCTAATATACCGATTTTTTTAAAAAAATTTTCACGGTATACCGAAAAAAAACTCGGTATACCAAAATTTGTCGGTATACCGAATTTTTTTATTTCCGGTACGGTATCCGGTATAAAAATTCTTCATACCGATATGGTACCGGTATGAATTTCTTCATACCGGTATGATATGATACGGTATACGGTATCGTAGTTCGGTACGACATACCGTACCGTACCATCCCTAATGATACCCGATGCTTTGGTATCATGACCTCTATCACCACATGATCCTGATGGTCATTATATTCTATACCATGATTGATATATAGGAAATCAAGGTTGTGATATCAATATCATCACGTTTGTGCAATGATAAAATGTGGCAACTTTAGTTTCCATGAGAATCTGTTGTCAAATAAATGTTTGAAAGAATAATTTTCTATATTCTAATTATTGATTACATCCGGATCAACTCATTTATTATAGATATGAATGCGGGAAATGTTGAGATAGTTCCTTGCTCGCCATCGCCTAACACTTCCGATACTCCGTATATTGACATACACGAAATTGAGGTTGCTATCCCATCACCACAGGCATCACATTTGATCGTGGTTCTTTTTATGTCGTCGGTGGTGGGCAGCGCATGAAGAACTCATCAGCAGCAGCTGAATACTTAGGTGAATTATTGGGGAAGTATTATAAAATTGTAGTGATTCAGTCATATCTGGATGAATCGATAGACTACGTTTTAGTTAATAATATTTTCCCAAATGCTGCTCAGATTTTGATTTCTGATAATTATGATCCCGGGGCAGCTATAAAAAATAATGCATCAACTCATGTTGAGGAAATTGGTGATATTAAAGCTGCATCCAAGTTGTTCTCCCTCGGAGTGTTTTTAGACAAAAGGAAGTGGAAACTTTCAGATATAGATTATGACTTAGATTTCTCTACTTAATTGATTGGAGTATATATTTTGAAGTTGGTTGTTTAATTTGTTTGAGATGTAATCTGCATTGTAAGTGATAGAAATTAAATGACAGTGCGTGTAATTACTTTACTTAATGGCTTTTTAATCCTGTCACAAGCCCATATTCATTATATAATTGCTCGATTATTTGTCCTCTATTTTTTGTCTGATAATAAGTTGATAACACATCCCACTTTTGGACTTAGATTTCTCTGCTTGCTTACTTGTTTGAGATGTTATACAATCAATTATTTTAGCTAGTAATTATATGTTTATTTCAAGTTTTCAACGTTTCAAGTATTTTTTATTATATAATAATTGCTTGATTATTGTCTTCTGTTTTATCTGTGATAACACATTCCAAAGCAATAAATAGCATTGTGCATTCCATTTTGCTATAAAACAAGCTAATTAATTACACTAGTTTATTCTCAATTATTTATTCCCTCGACCATTTTTTTCCTCTCAAATTTGGTTTGTGAATATTACGGTAAATAATAAGAAAATAGATAAGTTTTATGATATACAAGAATTTTTTTCATCACACTAAATTTTAATAATAAAATTCGCCGAAGAACAACAGAATAATCAATTACTAGCTAGCTACTTCACAATATCATATATATTTTCTATGAATCACCAATAAAATTAGAAACAGCCACAACCATTTGGCCTAGATTCATCAAATAAGTATTATCGTCGGTGAGGAGGACGGAGGGCGATTTTTGGAAAGCATCGCGGCAATCAGTACCAGCATTGTGGCAAGTTGTTCCTTGTATACTCAAATCCATGTAGTTTTCCTCCTTCAAATTTTGTTGAGCGAGTTGTAGAGAATTGAAAGCAATGTCGTAACGAACTCTACATGTATGCAAACTAGCGAAATCTGGGGGAGTGTGTGGTCGAAGGAGTGAGTCGTGGATCTTAAATCTAGTCCCCGAGACATGCCATGTAGCCAAATCTACTATTATTGCTGCTAGATCGTGAAGATCTGCAGATTGAGTGCGAGGATCTGATTCCAAAACTTTTTGGCAAAAGTGCTCATCATCAACTTGTCCACAGACAGAATTAATTAATGTGGCACCATTGCCTGCAAAAATATTCAACGTAATTGTTAATAGAAAATAGTATGAAAATTTTGTGAAGACAATTAAACATGGCTGATATAATAATATTTGTATTGATGTTATGGCATCACACGTGCAATACTTTCTTTTTAATATCTATATTTATAGACATTAATGAGAATCTTGAGCAAAATCTAACGATTTTTTTTAAAAAAAAACACGAAGTTCCATATTAGAAGTTTTTTTTTAACGAACCATATTAGAAGATTTTTTTTAACTAACCATATTAGAAGATTTAAGAACAAAAGTTTCCATATTTTATGACAAAATCTTTCTTATATGATCTCGTACCATATTGAATTTTAAAGTGACCTGAGCCAACCCATCATTGTACAGCCCGTTAAAAACCTAGCATAGGTATGCCCATCTAAGGTAGTGTTTTGGAGAGTTTACTAGAAACACTTTTGAGCTTTTTGTTAATAAAATTTCACAAAATTTTAAATTTTTGTTAACAAAAAAGCTGAGAAGCGATTTTAAAAAGCTCTTCCAAACGCTACCTAAATGTGAGCCAGAGCAGCCCAACACATCAGATCTGCTGCTGTGCTGGGCCATGAGTTTGGATCTGAGCCATGTTTAAAGCTGAGGCCCTTTAGGTTCAATATTGTTGAACAATATATGTGAAAAATCTAGTGGGTAATGAAATTCGTATATAGGTTCACTGAAATTGATGTTTTCTTTAAAGATATTAGTTTCTCCTACAAATGATGTACATGGTTTTCAATAAAATAACTTTTTAGGAAACAAAACCTATAATCACCAAAATTCGAGGTTTACACTCCTTCGAATTTTCAGAGTTAGAAAAAACAAGTTTTTTTCCAAAGTAAAACACAAAATATATTTACTATCTTTATTAAGTGTGCATACTATTAACTAATAACTTTTGGTGTCATGGTGAATTTTTTCCATTTTTTTTCAGAGGACGGTGAAAATTAATAAATATCATAGACGACTTTGGAGAGATAGAATTACTCAAACAAGAACAAGGCATGCATTGAGTGGCCAGAGTTTTGAGTAATTTAGAGCAAGTAAATGGAAAGTGAAAATTGATATGCATGATATTGGTAAAATTCGACCCTACTCCATGAGTATTATTTCATGAGATATTTGTCATGATTTAATTAGTGCATATTATGTGGTTCACACGTGATATGTACCAAATTAAATATTGACACCTACCCCATGGGATAATACTCATGGGCATAGTGTCAAATCAACCTATATGATATTGGAATTTGAATATAAACATTTAATTAATTAATCTATATAGCTGGAAATCATAAATAAGGAAGAATTTGAAAACAAGTGTTTGAATATTAATTGTTGGTTTTCTTCCATATATATGCATTAATTGCGTGCCATTATATATTTATTTATTACGTGTACGTAAGCAGGGTGTCTGGCCTGGCCAGAAGAAGTTTCTTTAAAAGCTCAAAAGCATACGTGTACGTTTAATGTAATCCATTAATGCTGATGCCGTGATGGTAGTTGCATTGCAACAGATATTAAATAAAATATTAAATATGGCCGGGGATCGGATATATAGTATGCTTGAATTGCAGAGGCCCAAGATCGATCGATCGAGAATGAAGAAGAAATTGCCCCTTGAGAATTCTGTCCATTAATTCCTAATTATATATACTGTTTAATTTTCCTTTGAAATCAGATAAATACTGTCTGTATCCTGTTTTCCTCCAATTGCCAAATGATCATCGGATGGAATTTACAGTGGCTGCAGTACTTGATCAAAATCACCATGCACTAAGGTACTACGTACGTCCATCGTCTAAATTTCCTTCTACTTAAATAGTATTTGGGAGAGCTTCTAGAAAGCACTTTTCAGCTTTACATTAACAAAATTTTACAAAATTTCAAATTTTTGTTAACGGAAAAACTGAGAAATGCTTTTAAGAAGCTCTCCCAAACACTACCTTAATCTTACATTTGTTGTGAATTAATAATTAACTTACTCACTGTATAGTACTTTAATCATTTATAGCCTATTACCTTTTTAGGGTGAATTTGTTGAGAAACCTTCGATAATAAATTTACTGAAATATAATTATCATTTTTCAAATGTAAAAACAATATATAATTTTTGAGAAATTAGGAGGTTGAGAAAAGAGGAGAGAAAATTTGAAACTGATGATATTCTATTTTCGATCGGATCTTTGGAAAAAAACTTGTTTTTTCACTTAAAATTATCAAGTATTATGATATATATTCTTCATATGATAATTCATTTATAAATATAAGTATGAAAAACATTGAGAGAGATCGATCGATCGATCGATCAATCTAGCCACACCATCATCTCGGTCATCGCATGATCTTGAGATAGAAATTGATGTTGTGATCATACTATATATATATTATGCTATCACCACTAGGGGTGGGTCGGTACGGTATACCGTATCGAAAATCGGATACCGTATACCGTACCGAAAAAATCGGTATGGAATTTTTCTATACCGATACCGTACCGTATACCGAATATATCGAATTTTCAGTATACCGAAATTTCGGTATGGCGAAAATCTATACAGTGTACCGATGCCGAATTCAAAAAAAATTCGGTATACCGAAAAATTGTCGGTATACCGAAAAAAATTCGGTATACCGGCAAAAAAGTCGGTATACCGAAAATTTTTATATATATTTTTTTAAAAAAAAATTATTTTTCGGTATTTCGGTATACCGGTATATCGAAAAATTTTTTTTACCATACCGATACCGATACCGAAAATTTCAGTACGGTATCATACCGTACCGAAATTTTCGGTATCCCGATTTTTTCGGTAATTTCGATAATTTTTTCGGTACGATTTTTCGGTATTTCGGTATTTTTTTTCCACCCCTAATCACCACACTCCAGTGATACATCATTTTGTGATGTGAACAGAATTGAGGTTGTGATTTCATCTATCCCATCATCACATGCATCGTATGAGCTTAGTGATATAACTAGATTAGATGAGACGGTGATTAATTATAAATTATTTTCGGATTTTTTTCCCTCTCCCAACTCTTCCAAAAAACTCTTTCTATATTAAATATCTAACACAACGAGCAGAAAATTGGTGGAATATAGAAAGAATACCACGTATGGTGGATATATAGTTGGATTCTTGGTGGGATTATTGTGATGTTAACTATTATTATTTCTATTCTATATATCTTGTTAATTATTATCTAGGAGTGAAAAAAAGTTGTATAATATAACTTGTGTGATGGGATCGGAGTTTGAATATATCATTCGTGTTATTATATATTGAAGTTATCATTATATCATAACTTAATTTTTAATAAAACCAAAATTATTAAGCAAATTAACCATTAAATATTTTGTTATTAGCAAAATAACACTCACTTTGTGCCATTTGATTTTTTTATTTACAAAAAAATATTCAATTTATAAAATATATTGATATATCTATTACGTTTTTGTGAATATTTTTTATGAAAACCGTATTTTTTTTTGTATTTTTTAAATTTCACAATTTATTTTTATTCCTTAATTTCGTTAAAAAAAAATGAACTGAACAAGCTCGCAACGCGCGCGTGCGACATATTACTAGTTTAAAATTATCACACAAGTCGAAATCTCTTGATCTATACTATAATATAATATAAATTAAGGTCGAGGGTTTTTGAATAACTGTTTTTTGGTGTGTCAATATATCAAGAGATTTGACACACCAAAAATATCTTCCAATTTTACCCTTTAATCCACATTTTTTCACTTATCTTTTTGAATATTGTATCTTCCTAATAACTAATTTTTAACTACTAAATAATATATTATATCATAAATAAAAAATCATATATTATATCACACATGTAACTGTGTGTGCTTCTATCGCTAGTATGCGTTACGCTAAAATAACACTTTAATTTCCCTATTTTTCAAGAAGAGTTGGTGTGTATGTGTATTAAATATAAAAAAGTTGATATGTACTCCATTCAGCCACTGATCACATAACCTATGTAATGGTAAACAAACATTAATATCTATTGCATTTAATTCATGCAATTCATCATCAATTTTTTATTTTTTGATTTTTTGGAAAAATGTGGTCCACATATTGAACATATATACTAGAATTAATCATCTAATTAATCACTCAACCTAGCAACAATTTAAGTACGTGTTAAATCCTAGCTAGCTAGCTAGGTTTTCATCTTTTGAACTAATTATTAATTACTATTTGCAAAGCACTAGTAGATATTCACGAAAAGGTAGGTTGACAAGGATCAGCTTCCCAAGATGCTTCCGCAATTAATACACCGCCAACTGCGTATATATACATGTGTTTCTATATAAATGCATTTTATTTTTGCTTCTAATTATATATTAAATTTTTAGAATTGGTCTCAAAATATTTACAACTGATATTTCTATCGGCCGTCTAAAATAGAATGTGAATTTAGGCTAGCTGGATACATTTTTTTTTGTTATAGATACATTATCACATATAAAGTTGCAATATAATTTTTAGAGTTTGTGTAAAGAGTAATAGTCTTGTAAGACGGGTCAATCCTATCCATATTTATAATAATAAATAATATTTTTGCCATAAAATGTAATATTTTTTAATGGATAACTCATATAAGAGACTTGTATCATAAAAAATGACCCTTGAGATCGTCTCATAGGAATTTTTGTCTTGTGTTAAAAGTTATGTTAACTACTAACTAGTAGGGAATGAAATAATTAGTAACTTGATAAGCTGATAACTAATAGTCAATATGATATCAAGGTTTAAAATTTGAAGCATTCAATTGTAATAAATCTCTTTCCTAAAAACTGTAATTTGAAAATAAATATGATATAATTAACAATACATTTAAAATGAAGGCGAAAAAATTGAAATAGCTAAATTGATGGCATTAAATGACCTGAAGTGAATCTTCTTATTAATTACTTAAAATGGACCACTGATATTAACATCTTTTGCATTTTTTTACACTGGAATTCCCAATGGGAAATTTTATAAAATTAACTATAGCAAGAGAAAAAAAAATGTACGAGAAAAATGAGAAATTCTAGGTTATTTCAGCCTTTAATTCATATTCATCGATTATGGATTAAGTGTAATAATAATTTTATAATATAATTGTACGTACCGAGTGTTTCTTACGAAAACGTCATGTATTTAGCGGAAAATAGCATTATTAGATAATTGAACTAAATAAAATTCCCTAGGACTCATAATGTTTTTACATTTTTAATCAAAAATCAAATTATTTTTTTTCTTTATGTTGCTGTTCGCTAACAACATGTTTTGACAATATAAATTTTGAAGATAAATTTAAAGTTTAAACCGTTAAATTCTTATTGAAAATTAAAATTATTCGATTAAAAAAATATGTGACAATTATTTGGTTAAAAAACAAAACAAAAAAAAAAAGAAAAAAAAAAAAAGAGGAAGCTACGGTAGTGTTTTGGATCAAGAAATTTGGACTTGTGTGATTATATATTTATTGATACAATTAAAAGATCGAAATAGTAGATTTTTTACCGCCATTCTAATTTTTTGTGCTTAAAGTCATGCTTGAGTAGTATAATTATGTGGATATGCTATAGTATGATTAATGAATTAAGTGATTGATGATATATATTGAGATTAATTATATATAGTTCTTTTGCGGAATATGTTTCACTAGGCCATTATAAATTTGAATATAAGTTTAAATTGTCTGATTTATATTGAGATTGAATCAATATGATTCCTCTTCAATGAAACTTTTATGTGTCATGGGGAAAAAAATAGGAAAAATTGCAAATTTAGTCCGGTATGATTGTTACTTTGCGATTTTGGTCCTCTATGTTTTCACATTTCAGTTTTAGTCCTGCATGTTTTGATTTTTGGTAATTTCGGTCCTTTTTATTTGAAAATGCTTACGTGGCACTGTACACGTCAGCTCCACATCAGCACTGAATTGGTGCCACATCAGCGCCACGTCGAAAAAAGGACTAAAATTGCCAAAAAAGTTTAAAGATAGCGGACTAAAACTGAAATTTGAAAATATAAAGGACTAAAATCGCAAAGTGACAAACATACAGGATCAAAAAAACAATTTTCTAAAAAAAATATTAAAGAGTGGGTGATAGAAACATTGTTTGTTTTTTTCTCCTGTATTTGTCATAGATCTTGAGAGAGAATATTTAAATTTTTTATATGGACTTTTCTTTTTAATTTAAGTAGATGTGGATGGTTAAGTTATCTCGTGTGTGTAAGTGTTATTAATGTTCAAGAATATACAAACAAATCAAAAATGGTGAAGCTATAATTTTAAATAATGTAGAAACGATCTAATTTACTAACTTCTAATTAATTGGTGAATCTTGGTACTGAAAGCTTGATTTGAAATTATCATTATATCATAAGTTAATTTTCAATAAAATCAAAATTATTAATCAAATTAGTCATTTTATACGACTTTCTCTTTTATTAGCCATTAAATATTTTGTTATTAGCAAAATCACACTCACTTTGTGTTATTTGATTTTTTTTATTTACAAAAACATATTCAATTTAAAAAATATATATTGATATCTCTATGGCGTTTTATGAATATTTTTAGGAAAACCGTATATTTTTTTGTATTTTTTTTACAAATTTCATATTTTATTTTTTATTTGTTGTTTTCGTTAAAAAATGAACTAGACAATCTCGTAACACGTATGGCGTAATACTAGCTTAAAATAATCATACAAGTCCAAATCTCTTGATCCAAACACTACCATAGCTTCCTCTTTTCTTTTTTTTAACCAAATAATTGTCATATTTTTTTGATCAAATAATTTCAGTCTTCAATAGAAATGAACGGTTTAAACTTTCTATTTATCTTCGAAATTTATATTGTCAAAAGACTCAAAACAAGTTAGCGAACAACTACATAAAAAAAAAAAAAGATAATTTGATTTTCGATTAAAAATGTAAAAAACAATACGAGTCCAAGGGAATTTGATTTAGTTCAATTAGCTAATAATGCTACTAAATAAATGATGTTTCGTAAGAAACACTCGAAACGTACATTTAAAATAAAGGGTAGTTGAGTAGAGAAATACTAAACTCACAATATCATTGACAACAATTAATGTTGCATAAATATATATACACCTCTGTCTGTAAAGATAGACACACAAAACATATAAGATATTTTTTATTTTTATAATTTGAAAATCCATTAATAGATTTAATGATTATCCAATCAAAATGTAGATGTTATATATGTAACAAATGTTGAAAAAAAAAAGAGAAAAGAATATGTGAATTAAAATGTTTGGATGAGGTTTTTTTATATAAGAAAATATGGATAGTGGGTAGTGAGAAGTTAGAAAAGTACTGTTGGAATGCAAAAAAAAAAAACCACCAAAAACGATTTCTATTAGATCATTTCCTTTTATATATAGTAATAGATATATATTATAATATACTAATCGAACTGATTATATTACAAAAATCTTATTACATTAATTCATACTCGTTGAATATGAATTAAAGGCTGAAATAACCTACGTACAATTTCTCATTTTTTTCTCGTACATTTCTTTTTCTTGCTATAGTTAATTTTATAAAATTTTCCATTGGGAATTCCCCGGTAAAAAATGCAAAATATGTTAATATCAATGGTTCATTTTTAAGTAATTAATAAGATCGAATATTCGCTTCAGATCATTTAATGTCATCAATTTAGCTATTTCAATTCTTTCACCTCCATTTTAAGTGTATTGTTAATTATATCATATTTATTTTCAAATTATTGTTTTCTGAGAAGAGATTTAATTATAACAATTGAATTTCTAACCCGAAAATGTTTCAAACTTTATACCTTGATATCAGATATACTATTAGTTATCGGCTTATCAAGTTACTAGTTATTTCATTCCTTACTATTTTGTAGTTAACGTAAATTTTAACACAAACTCTGAAAATTATATTGCAACTTATGTGATAATGTATCTATAACCTAGAAAATGTATCCAACTAGCTTAAATTCACATTCTATTTTGAGACGGCCGATAGAAATATCACCTGTTAATTTTTGGAGACCAATTCTAAAAATTTAGTATATAATTAGAAGCAAAAAATAAAATGCATTAATATAGAAACACATGCATATATACGCAATTGGTGGTGTATTAATTGCAAAAGCATCTTGGGAAACTGATCCTTGTCAACCAACCTTCCGTGAATATATAGTGTACTAGTCAATTATTTTATTTGAAAATAGTAATTAATAATTAGGATCAAAATATACAAATCTAGCTAGCTAGGGTTTGGCATATATTGAAAATGTTGCTAGGTGTTTAATTGGATGATTATTTCTAGTATATATGTTCAATATGTGGACCACAGTTTCCAACAAAAATAAAAATTGATGATGAACTGCATGAATTAAACGTAATAGATATAAATGTTTGTTTACAATTACATATGTTTTGTGATCAGTGGTCGAATAGAGTACGTACCAACTGTTCTTATATGTAATGCACATACACACCAACTCTTCTTAAAAAGATAGGGAAAGTATTATTCTAGCGTAACATATAGTAGCGATAGAAGTACACATAGATGTGTGTGTGATATAATATATCATATTTAATTTTATGATTTTTTATTTATGATATAATAAAAAAAACAAATCAAAATAAGGAAAAACTTCATAATGCAACACTTATACGTGGTTGATTTTTTTTTCTAGTTTTTGTCACTATCACTCATCGAAATTTTAAGATTCATATGATTCAACATTTTCAGATTCGTAATTTTGTATATAACTGATCATGGCAAAACATCGGGTTATTTAAAATAAATCCTAAATAATATAAGAATTGACTCTGTTAACAAAGATAATAAGAAACTCAGTGTCAATAAAATTTTCCTACACAAGATATCTAGTTTAGACACCATCGGGTCTCATAAGAATGTGTTCTAAGTAGTCCAATTAATTTTCATTAATTTCCATGCACTTAATGTTGAAGAATTTTGAATTTAATATAGGATTTTGGTGAACTCCAAGATACGTTTTATAACGTTTTCTTTTAAAAGATGTTTTTCGATCTCTCCCAGGATACAATGGAGTAAACAAAACTGATTCAAGACATAACATTGAATGTGATGATGCACAAATAGTTGTATCTTTTGTGAATGAACATGCATCAGTTCATGAAGCATGTCGTCCACTCCCGAGCAGAGACCATTATTCATCATGGGCAACAAAAATTTCTAAAAATATTAAATGAATTCAGAAAAATATGCTTACAATTCCCCACCAATTTCAAAATTTTTATAATAAAATAAAATAAAAAATAATAGAATTGAAGTGGTTGCATCACCAAAGTGATTGCCTATGTACCCTTTTAAGATCAAGCCATCGTAGTTCAATATAATGCATCATCAAGAATAAATAGTACATAAATGAAAGTAGCTTTTGAGTTTGAACTTTCAGTTAGTATAAACAAGGTTTAGTTAATGTACTATGGTGAACGAGTCTTGAACCAAGGACCTTTATAGAACCAACCAGAGTTATGACACATACTATTATTCGTTCAAACTTTGTCTTATTTTAATTCCAACGCATTATTGGTCATGTTAATATCCTGATTTCATGAGTGCTCTAGAGAACGACATGATTCACACTCATATAGGCAAATTTTCTCAAAGTGATTCTGCGAGTCACTTACTCTCATAGTCTCATAGTTGAATTTATTAAGGAACTAATTACAGCCTCTTACATGCATAATTTTCACATTAGATATTTTGAGAAAGAGGTTTAAATAAGTACTCTAATGCCTCTACTAAGTTATTCTTTAACTTGTTAGTACCCTTTGAACTTAGTTTGTATTTCAAAACATAAGTTGAATTCTTGTTAAGATAACTATAATCACATAGACCTTAACCCCATTCCATTTGATGTTTTTGTTATCAAATCTCTAAAGAGTCCTTTCGTCAAAGGATCTGCTAAATTATTTTACGAATCTACATAGGCAACTGTGATTACTCCTTGCTTGAGTAACCCTCATATATATAGATTGATGTTTAAGACTGAGATGTTGTTGCTTGCCATTGTAAGTCTTGTTAGCTACCTTATACAAAGTAGCTTTGCTGGCACAATAAATCATCACAGCTGGATATGGCTTCTTCCAAATTGGAACATCAATCAATAGATTAGTCAACCAGTTAGCTTCTTTGCTTGCATCAGCTAAAGAAATAAATTCTGCCAACATGGTTGAATATGATATGTAGGTTTGTTTCTTAGAACACCATGAGATGGTCGCACCTCTCGATGTAAAAATCCAACCAGCTATAGATTTTGAATTAGATTCAATGTTATTCCCACTTGCATCATTATAACCTTCAAGTGCAGTTGGATAACATTAATAATGCAACCCATAGTTAATAGTTCTCTTCAGATATTTAAGAACTCTTGAAATTTCATTATATTCCAATGTTCTTTACCTGGATTACTAGTTAAACGACATAATAAACCAACTGCATATGCTATATCTACTCTTGTGCAATGCATGGCATACATAAGACTAGGGGTGGGTTTTCGGTATACCATATAAAAATATTGGTATGAAAAAAATTCATACCGGTACCGATATCAAAATTTTTGTATAGAAAAAATTCATACTCATACCGTATAAATACCAAAAAAAAATTTGATATACCAAAAAAATGTCTATATATCAAAAACAATTCGGTACGGTATCCCAAAAAATCGATATTTTGGTTCGGTATCCCAGCCCTACATAAGACTTCCAATCACACTGGCATATTGCAGTTGATCATAACATCGACCAGTATTTTTCATCAATTTAATACTAGGATCGATTGGGGTGGAAACTGCATTATGTTCCAAATGACCATATCTTTTAAGGATTTCCTTGATATAGTGAGATTGAGACAATAATACCTTTCCATATTTTCGAATTAACTTGATTTCCAAAATCACCTTAACTTCTCCCAAATCCTTGATATCAAAATTACATTTTAGAAATTGTTTAGTTTCATCTACATATTTTATATTAGAACCAAATATGAGCATATATATCATCGACGTATAAACAAACCAAGATGCACATTTTATTGTAATATTTTGAATAAATGCACTTATATGCTTCATTAGCCTTGAAACCATTAGGTAACATTACTCCATTGAACTTTTCATAACACTGCTTGGGTGCTTGTTTTAGCTCATACAAGGACTTTACTAATTTACAGACTTTCTTTTCTTGCCCAGGTATAACATAATCGTTCGATTGCTCCATAGATATCTCTTATTTTAAATCACCATTTAAGAAAGTCATTTTTACGTCCATTTGATGGACAACTAAATTGTGAATTGAATCAAGAGATAATAAAACACGGATAGATGATATCCTTGCTACTAGAGCATATGTGTCAAAGTACTATATACCCTGACGTTGTTTGAAACATTTAGATACTAATCTAGCTTTGAATTTATTTATAGAACCGTATACATTAAGTTTTAGTTTGAAAATCCATTTGCATCCAATTGGTTTGGAACCATAAGTTATATCAACCAATTTTTTTGTTTGATTTATCATAATGGATCTCATTTCATCATTAACTGCTTATTTCCAAAAAAAAAACATAACCAAATGATTTTTCTTTCCTTTGCCTCTTACTTTTTCTAACAGCAGTATTATCCAAGTAGTCTTCATGAACTCTCTTGGATGAGTCATGAGTAGAGTTATTTTCTATTTGAGGTAAAGACAAAAACTTGTATAAGTGTTCAAAAAATTCAGCATCTACAGATTCATATATGTAATTTGATTCTAGTTTCATAAATCTATATGTAGTACTATTTTTAGAGAATCCAATAAAGACACATTTATAAGTTTTATTTTCTAACTTAGTAATCTCATGATTCAGTTTTCTCACATATGCAAGACGTCCCCATACCTTCAGACATCTAAGATTTGGTTTGCGATTGAACCATATTCATATGGAATTTTGTTAATATTTTTTATAGGAATTCTGTTGAGAATATAGCAAGGACTTAAAAGTGTCTCACCCCGCCAATAATAGATAATCCAGAACTGATTAACATGCAATTTTCCATCTCAATTAAATTCATATTTTTTTTCTTTCAGCAACACCACTTGATTCAGCAACCAATATTTTATGTTTGAAAACATAAAACAAAATTTTCGAGAAAGATATTTAAAAAAAAAATTAAAAAGGGGGTAAGATTCGAACTCGAAACATGTGCAAAATTCAGAGAGAAGTTTGGACATTAGGATAGCTTTAAACATCAATTTTTATTTTGGGTTGGGTTTTGCAAAGATTATATATATTAAATAAAAAAAATTCCCATAGTAATAAATTTTTTCAAAATTTGGGTTGGGGGGGGGGGGGGGGGGGGGGGCGGGGGGCAACGTCGAACTTTACTTTAATTTTACGATTCAGTTGATCTCAACTTCCGCTTTATAGATTAGAAATTTGCTCAATACTTCATATTTTATTTTAAGTAAATAAACATAAGCATGATAGTTACATTTTTATTGCATTTGTTAATTGCATTTTGTTGTTGTTTTGCATTAGTTTACTTGTTTTATTTTAGCATTTTGTTCGTATTACATTTTCCGTGTTTACATGTTTGGATTCTCGTTTTTGTGGTTAGGTCGCTTATTTTGCGGGCTAGGATGGAACTTCGGAGGAATGGAGATTTGAAAGGCATTTCTGGAAAATTCACGCCGCTCGATCCGCAGGATGTTGCAGATCGAGCGGGAGCCTTTACATGAAGATAGTGACTTTGGAAGTTTTGTGTCGCTCGATCCGCAGAAGTTTACCGATCGAGTTAGTGAATTTCACGCCGCTCGATCCCCAGGATGTTGCCGATCGAGCGGGCGTAGTCTTTCAGGAAAAAAATAATATTTTTGGTAACTTTGTTATTTTAGTTCCTAGCCTTTTCATGAGATTTGATTCGTGGTGTTTAATCTTTATTAAGTATCAATCTTTGATCTGTTTTATTTTATGTTTGCATGCGAGATTTTAGGATTGGTCATCTTAGGATTTTGTATTGCGAGCGATAGCTAAATTAGAGTTCAAATCCGTAATTGTTTGAATAAACTAATTTGCGAAGCAACTACGTGTGATAATTTCTGCTGTTGAATTTATTATTTCGTAGGATCAATTATTGACTAGGCTAAATACAACTGCTGGTATTTGTGTTGTCTAGATTCGCCAGTTTTACTAGTTTGAATGCTATCGTGAATTTAAATCTAGATTGCTGTTATCGGGTTAATTCATTGGTAAGGGTTAATTTTGAATGCTATTTTCTAATTAACTAAAATTACGGTGAAACAAAAATTGAATTTTCAATGACGAATATTTAATAAGAATAATTATTTTTAGAGAATCGATGATTGAATGAATGAATATCAAGGGTGTAGTCGACCGATACCAAGTCTCGTCTCCTATCGATTTTCTCCAGTCTTTTATTTAATTTTGCATGTTAGTAAATTTTAATTGTTTAAAAGTTTCGGTAGTTAATTTCAACCTCAAAACCCCCATTTATTTGTTTAGAACACGTTAAATTTACCTTTTCTCGTGGGAACGATCCCTACACATACTACTACATTAATTGTTTATCTGATTGAGTCGGGTAATTTGGGCATACACGATAAGCGCTACCAAAGCATATTTCGAATAATCATATATATAAGTCCTATTTATTTTCACCGCAAGAGACTTTACTATGTAAATCAGACACATCAGAATGTATAAGTCCTATTAAATCAGGTTTTGTTTGATTTATCATAATGGATCTCATTTCATCATTAACTGCTTATTTCCAAATAAAAAACATAACCAAATGATTTTTCTTTCCTTTGCCTCTTACTTTTTCTAACAACAGTATTATCCAAGTAGTCTTCATGAACTCTCTTGGATGAGTCATGAGTAGAGTTATTTTCTATTTGAGGTAAAGACAAAAACTTGTATAAGTGTTCAAAAAATTCAGCATCTACAGATTCATATATGTAATTTGATTCTAGTTTCATAAATCTATATGTAGTACTATTTTTAGAGAATCCAATAAAGACACATTTATAAGTTTTATTTTCTAACTTAGTAATCTCATGATTCGGTTTTCTCACATATGCAAGACGTCCCCATACCTTCAGACATCTGAGATTTGGTTTGCGATTGAACCATATTCATATGGAATTTTGTTAATAATTTTGATAGGAATTCTGTTGAGAATATAGCAAGGACTTAAAAGTGTCTCACCCCGCCAATAATAGATAATCCAGAACTGATTAACATGCAATTTTCCATCTCAATTAAAGTCATATTTTTTTTCTTTCAGCAACACCACTTGATTCAACAACCAATATTTTATGTTTGAAAACATAAAACAAAATTTCCGAGAAAGATATTTTAAAAAAAATTAAAAAGGGGGTAAGATTCGAACTCGAAACATGTGCAAAATTCATAGAGAAGTTTGGACATTAGGATAGCTTTAAACATCAATTTTTATTTTGGGTTGGGTTTTGCAAAGATTATATATATTAAATAAAAAAAATTCCCATAGTAATAAATTTTTTCAAAATTTGGGGGGGGGGCAACGTAGAACTTTACTTTAATTTTACGATTCAGTTGATCTCAACTTCCGCTTTATAGATTAGAAATTTGCTCAATACTTCATATTTTATTTTAAGTAAATAAACATAAGCATGATAGTTACATTTTTATTGCATTTGTTAATTGCATTTTGTTGTTGTTTTGCATTAGTTTACTTGTTTTATTTTAGCATTTTGTTTGTATTACATTTTCCGTGTTTACATGTTTGTATTCTCGTTTTTGTGGTTAGGTCGCTTATTTTGCGGGCTAGGATGGAACTTCGGAGGAATGGAGATTTGAAAGGCATTTCTGGAAAATTCACGCCGCTCGATCCGCAGGATGTTGCAGATCGAGCGGGAGCCTTTACATGAAGATAGTGAATTTGGAAGTTTTGTGTCGCTCGATCCGCAGAAGTTTACCGATCGAGTTAGTAAATTTCACGCCGCTCGATCCGCAGGATGTTGCCGATCGAGCGGGCGTAGTCTTTCAGGAAAAAAATAATATTTTTGGTAACTTTGTTATTTTAGTTCCTAGCCTTTTCATGAGATTTGATTCGTGGTGTTTAATCTTTATTAAGTATCAATCTTTGATCTATTTTATTTTATGTTTGCATGCGAGATTTTAGGATTGGTCATCTTAGGATTTTGTATTGCGAGCGATAGCTAAATTAGAGTTCAAATCCGTAATTGTTTGAATAAACTAATTTGCGAAGCAACTACGTGTGATAATTTCTGCTGTTGAATTTATTATTTCGTAGGATCAATTATTGACTAGGCTAAATACAACTGCTGGTGCTTGTGTTGTCTAGATTCGCCAGTTTTACTAGTTTGAATGCTACCGTGGATTTAAATCTAGATTGCTATTATCGGGTTAATTCATTGGTAAGGGTTAATTTTGAATGTTGTTTTCTAATTAACTAAAATTACGGTGAAACAGAAATTGAATTTTCAATGACGAATATTTAATAAGATTAATTATTTTTAGAGAATCGATGATTGAATGAATGAATATCAAGGGTGTAGTCGACCGATACCAAGTCTCGTCTCCTATTGATTTTCTCCAGTTTTTTATTTAACTTTGCATGTTAGTAAATTTTAATTGTTTAAAAGTTTCGGTAGTTAATTTCAACCTCAAAACCCCCATTTATTTGTTTAGAACACGTTAAATTTACCTTTTCTCGTGGGAACGATCTCTACACACACTACTGCATTAATTGTTTATCTGATTGAGTCGGGTAATTTAGGCATACACGATAAGCGCTACCAAAGCATATTTCGAATAATCATATATATAAGTCCTATTTATTTTCACCGCAAGAGACTTTACTATGTAAATCAGACACATCAGAATGTATAA
Organism: Henckelia pumila; assembly: GCF_033568475.1. Classification (NCBI taxonomy): domain Eukaryota; kingdom Viridiplantae; phylum Streptophyta; class Magnoliopsida; order Lamiales; family Gesneriaceae; genus Henckelia; species Henckelia pumila. The sequence goes on along the minus strand of NC_133123.1, from coordinate 7,236,847 downwards.
GTCCTATTAAATCAGGTTTTGTTTGATTTATCATAATGGATCTCATTTCATCATTAATGCTTATTTCCAAAAAAAAAAACATAACCAAATGATTTTTCTTTCCTTTGCCTCTTACTTTTTCTAACAACAGTATTATCCAAGTAGTCTTCATGAACTCTCTTGGATAAGTCATGAGTAGAGTTATTTTCTATTTAAGGTAAAGACAAAAACTTGTATAAGTCTTCAAAAAATTCAGCATCTACAGATTCATATATGTAATTTGATTCTAGTTTCATAAATCTATATGTAGTACTATTTTTAGAGAATCCAATAAAGACACATTTATAAGTTTTATTTTCTAACTTAGTAATCTCATGATTCGGTTTTCTCACATATGCAAGACGTCCCCATACCTTCAGACATCTGAGATTTGGTTTGCGATTGAACCATATTCATATGGAATTTTGTTAATATTTTTTATAGGAATTCTGTTGAGAATATAGCAAGGACTTAAAAGTGTCTCACCCCGCCAATAATAGATAATCCAGAACTGATTAACATGCAATTTTCCATCTCAATTAAAGTCATATTTTTTTATTTCAGCAACACCACTTGATTTAGCAACCAATATTTTATGTTTGAAAACATAAAACAAAATTTCCGAGAAAGATATTTTAAAAAAATTAAAAAGGGGTAAGATTCGAACTCGAAACATGTGCAAAATTCATAGAGAAGTTTGGACATTAGGCTAGCTTTAAACATCAATTTTTTTTTTGGGTTGGGGGGGGGGGGTTGGGTTTGCAAAGATTATATATATTAAATAAAAAAAATTCCCATAGTAATAATTTTTTTCAAAATTTTGGGGGGGGTGGGGGGGGGGGGCAACGTAGAACTTTACTTATTCAGTTGATCTCAACTTCCGCTTTATAGATTAGAAATTTGCTCAATACTTCATATTTTATTTTAAGTAAATAAACATAAGCATGACAGTTATATTTTTATTGCATTTGTTAATTGCATTTTGTTGTTGTTTTGCATTAGTTTACTTGTTTTATTTTAGCATTTTGTTCGTATTACATTTTCCGTGTTTACATGTTTGGATTCTCGTTTTTGTGGTTAGGTCGCTTATTTTGCGGGCTAGGATGGAACTTCGGAGGAATGGAGATTTGAAAGGCATTTCTGGAAAATTCACGCCGCTCGATCCGCAGGATGTTGCAGATCGAGCGGAAGCCTTTACATGAAGATAGTGACTTTGGAAGTTTAGTGTCGCTCGATCCGCAGAAGTTTACCGATCGAGTTAGTGAATTTCACGCCGCTCTATCCGCAGGATGTTGCCGATCGAGCGGGCGTAGTCTTTCAGGAAAAAAATAATATTTTTGGTAACTTTGTTATTTTAGTTCCTAGCCTTTTCATGAGATTTGATTCGTGGTGTTTAATCTTTATTAAGTATCAATCTTTGATCTGTTTTATTTTATGTTTGCATGCGAGATTTTAGGATTGGTCATTCTAGGATTTTGTATTGCGAGTGATAGCTAAATTAGAGTTCAAATCCGTAATTGTTTGAATAAACTAATTTGCGAAGCAACTACGTGTGATAATTTCTGCTGTTGAATTTATTATTTCGTAGGATCAATTATTGACTAGGCTAAATACAACTGCTGGTGCTTGTGTTGTCTAGATTCGCCAGTTTTACTAGTTTGAATGCTACCGTGGATTTAAATCTAGATTGCTATTATCGGGTTAATTCATTGGTAAGGGTTAATTTTGAATGTTGTTTTCTAATTAACTAAAATTACGGTGAAACAGAAATTGAATTTTCAATGACGAATATTTAATAAGAATAATTATTTTTAGAGAATCGATGATTGAATGAATGAATATCAAGGGTGTAGTCGACCGATACCAAGTCTCGTCTCCTATTGATTTTCTCCAGTTTTTTATTTAACTTTGCATGTTAGTAAATTTTAATTGTTTAAAAGTTTCGGTAGTTAATTTCAACCTCAAAACCCCCATTTATTTGTTTAGAACACGTTAAATTTACCTTTGTTTGTGGAAACGATCCCTACTCACACTATTGCATTAATTGTTTATCTGATTGAGTCGGGTAATTTGGGCGTACACGATAAGCGCTACCAAAGCATATTTCGAATAATCATATATAAAAGTCACAAAATATTTATTTTCACCGCAAGAGACTTTACTATGTAAATCAGACACATCAGAATGTATAAGTCCTATTAATTCAGTTGTTCTTAATGCAATAGATTTATGTGGTTTGCAAGTGATTTTTCCTTGAATACAAATATCACATTTTTTTAATATTATCCATTTTTCATTAAGATATCATTCCTAAGTTATGCATGTTCTTAACATATTTGTAATTTACATTTCCTAATCTAGCATGCCACAAAGATAAGGAGTCAACAATGTAAGCAGAATTATTTTTTATTACATTCATCTTAAACATGCCATTACAAGAGCAGTCCTTTCCTACAAACACATTATTCTTGGATATTACAAGGCTATCAAACTCAATGACTAGCTAAAGTACTTCTTTGTTGAGACGATCTCTAGAAATCAGATTCTTTGTCATTTCGGGCAAATGATACACTTCATTCAATGTTAGTGGCTTTCGTGATGTGAATTTCAAAACCACTGTTTCAATTCCAATAACTTTGGCACGAACATTGGTGCCCATTTTCACGTCTCTGTCATCGGTGCATTCTTTGTAAGTTTTGAAAATTGACATATCATAACTTACATGAAAAGTGGCCCCTGTGTCCAGCCACCATCCCTTTTCAAAACCGACTGAGTTGGCTTCCTCTACTATAGCGGTGAAATTTGTATCATCATTTCCAGCAGCCATATTAACCTGTTTTTTTTTTTTTGAAGTTATCATACTTGATGCGCTAGGTTTCTGACAATAGTAACAATTGACTTTCTGTTTTTTCTTAGGAGGAAATCCATTGGAGTTTGGATTCTTCCTCTTTTTCCAGTTTATATGGTTTTTAGATTTTTCCCTTTGAACCATATTAGTTTTTCCAGCCTCCTGATCAATATGCTCTTGCTTATGAGAGTCTTCTTCAATACGCAGATGACACATGAGAGACTTCAAACTATGTTTACTTTCATCATGTTTCAGTTTTTTCTTATAGCAATTCCAGGAATATGAAAATTTTGTAATTATTGCTCCAACTTGAAAAGGCTCAGGCAATTCGATTTCAGTATTCTTAAGATTACTAACAATTAACTGTAATTTATGGACTTTTTGTAAAACAAGTTTATCTACAGACATCTTGAAATCTAAATAGTTACCTATTAGGAATTTTTGATTACTTGCCTCTTCGATACGGTATTTGTTTTCCAGTGCCAACCACAACTCCTTCGCTGTTTCAATTGTTTCGTGTGCGCTATAAATAGAGTCAGATAATGCATTCAGTATATGGCCTCGGCACAAAAAATCTTCATCTTTTCGCTTGTCTCTATGCTTTTAGTTCTTCTTTGAGTTTTGCATCATCAGTTGGAGCATCGTTTGGAATTGGTACAATTTCATTACTTAGAATGTATGACAGTTTGATTGTTGTCAAGAAGAACAGAACCTTTTTCCTGCCAACGCATGAAGTTATGGCCATTAAAGCGGTCGAGACGAACTAGATCCTGATTCATCACTTGAATGGATTGTGCCACGGATTCATTCAGAGTTAAATCCTTGAACGAATACATCTCTTAAAACTGTTGAAGAATTTCAAAATTAATATAAAGGATTTTGATGAACTCCGAGGCACGTTGATCCCCACCATTTTTGCATCGGAGACCATTATTCGACATCGGCAACAAAAATTTCTAAAAATATCAAATGAAATCAGAAAATTATACTAACACTAAACAATCCCAATAACTTTCAACTCTTATTATTTATTTGAGTTTATTCGAGCCATTGAGAGGAATTGACCTGCGGATTCAAATATCACTTCTATCTATATCTATATATATATTATTAAATTTGGGACATAGCTATTAACTAACTACTTTAGGTAGGTGTAGTAATGTCATACTAATTTTTGTCTCCAAAATATCCTTACCCCCTCTTTTTAATAAAACAATATATTAATCTAAAAGGACTAATAACTTTAAAATTAAATTTGGATTAAAAAAATATCTTATTTTGATGGAGAAATATTTTATGAAGTAATTATTATTATGTTTGTAATAATCAAAATAAATTTGTCGTCGTCGTCAACCACAACCATTTGGCCTAGACTCATCAATTACTACTCTGAACCGACGAGAGCAAGTAGGCAACTAGTGGAGAAGGCAGAGAGAAAACCTTACATGGTGGGTAGTTGGATTCATGGTGTGCATAATGCTCGTTATTGTTGTATTTCTCTTAGTATTTAGGAAAGGGAAAAACTCTAAAATAGAATTTGTAGTGTATAAAGATGGAAACAAAGAGTTTTGATTAATTTTTGAAGCCTTAGAGGCTTATCCTAGCAATAGCAAAGACCACATTTGTGTAATTATCAAAAGCGGTTAGTACTTTGAGATGATAAATATTGGTGTGGACAAAACCAACATTGTTCTTAAGGGTGCGGGAATTGATCGAACGATGATTGTTTTGAATGAAAGTTTGGATGGGCTTCAATCAGCTGCAACACTAAGTAAGCATGCCTAATCTTATGCTAGACTTTGTCTTTAACTCCAATTTATTACATGTCACTGCTCATGTTATATATTGTGCTTATAAAAAATCTTGAATTATCCTAGTGATCATTGGAGTTCGGTTTCTAGCTCGTGATATCACTATTGCACGCATGGAAAATAACGGTTTTGTTGTAGAACATTGGTCAGATTATTAAATTTTATACAACTGTTGCGCATAAGGTTTCATGATAAAACATTCCACTTTCGATATATAACATAGTGCTACCGTCTAAGCAGACTTGGTTCGTGACTATTGCGCATAAGATTTTATGATGGTAATGATTGCGCACAGATCTGGGCGCAATCATTACCATCATCAATTTGTTCCTTGGGTATTCAGATATATTTAGCATGTGATTGATGCAACCCACCATTAGATGAAACAAAAACCAAAGTTAGTGAGCCATTAAGGGGGGAGTCCAAGTTCGTACAGTAGGTAAACTGTTAACCAAAAATCAGGAGTTCGATTTTTCCTACCAACATCTTTTTGGATTAGTTATTAGAGCTCACCGAAAGATAGCAGTTGTGGTTTTAAGGTCACAATTTTTTTTAATTTTTATTAAAAAAACCAAAGTTAGAAGGGATCGTGTGGGAGCAAGGGTGGGCAACACACCTCACGTGTCCCAAAATTATAGCCTAATATTCCAATAGATATATAAATTTAGAAGAAAAATTGTAATACACATTTCAAGTAGTTTCGTAGGGATGACAATGGGAGGCATCCCCATCCTTGAATACAAAAATCATCACATCTCCTCCCAACTCCCCATTTTTTAAATCGAGGATTCCCCATCCACATACCTGCGGGGATTTAATCATCATCCCCGTCTCATATCCAAATATTATGTATAAGTATATAAAGTTTCAAACACATGAGCAACCAACATGAGCAATTACGTGAACAACAAGCTGACGTGATACCATGTACATCCAATGAGTGATACATTGTACATCAAATGAGTGATTGTCAAGTCAAATGTTGCTCACAGTTGCCAATGATAGTTGCTCGTTTGATCGAAACAATTAAAACATGCATAACGTATTTAAAATTGAAATATGAAATGCATGTAACTGGACTCAATATGAACAGGATAAACAGGAGCCAATAAACGGTACGATAACAACTGAAACAATGTTGAAGCAACCCACAGGGGTGTCTGCATCGTCATGCAGTCCCAACAGTTCGAAAATTCTCAATATTAAAAATTTGGAAATTCGAAATTATGCCAAATAAATTCTGAAAAATAACCAATACCTTCAATTGATTCCAATATAGTACCTACAACCAATAATACATCAAATATCAATAGTTGAAAAATACTTTTTGGGCCAAAAAAAAAACTTTGACATGACCTTCCCATAAAAAGGTCATCCTGAAAACAAAGAAAGCTCAAAGCAGTTATGTAAAATATGCTCAACTAGAATTGTTTAAACAAAAACGACAATCACAAGCCTACGACCGCATTATCTAAGACTAGAGTACTAGACAAATAAAATAAAAGCACATGCAGTGCTCACAGACACAGTCATAACAGCGAATAATCCAAATAAATCTCCGTTCTCCCAAATATTAATGCAGATACTCGGGACATTTCCCCGGAAATTATAAATATACCTCTTAAATAATACATTTAAATATAACTGAAAAACAGAGACACGATCCAACATCAATCACGAGCTCCACCGACACACTCTCCGCCTAGTGCTGCTAAACCACTTGGGTGACCTGCCAAGATGCCCAAGAGCAACCACAGCAGCCCCCAGAAATACTGAGGTTAGGATTCTAGTATGAAACAGTTAAAACATGCATAACGTATTTAAAATTGAAATGTGAAATGCATGTAACTGGACTCAATATGAACAGGATAAACAGGAGCCAATAAACGGTGCGATAACAACTGAAACAATGCTTAAACAAACCACAGGGGTGTCTGCATCGTTATGCAGCCCCACCAGTTCGAAAATTCCCAATATTAAAATCTGAAAATTCGAAATTATGCCAAATAAATTCTGAAAAATAACCAATATCTTCAATTGATTCCAATATAGTACCTACAACCAATAATATATCAAATATCAATAGTTGGAATTCAATTAACTCGAAATCCTCAAAATTCGAAACCCTGACTTCGAAATTATGCCTCAAACTTCGAAAACAATGCTCCAAACGACCTAAACGAGCTTGCTCCTATGCTAATCAACGATCGGCGACGGCAAACGACGGCTGCCGGAAATGGGTTCGACTGACTGCTCTGTTTTTTGTTTAATTGTGTGTATTCGAGCCTCGAGATGCTGGCTTAAGCCCTTATTTTTTCACGAAAAATTTTAAATTTTGAAACGATAACTAAGAGGATGTTTGGCTAAACTTATTAAAAAGAGCTTATAAGCTCTTAGAACTTAAAAGCTGTTTTAAGAGCTTAAAAGTTGTTAAAACTTATTTTAAAAATAAGCTATTAAAGTGTTTGGATAAACTTATTTTAAACAACTTAAAGATGTTGATGTGTTTGGTATTATAAGAACTTTTTATTGTCAAAATTACCAAAAAGAGTATAATTGTATGAAAATAATATTTCGAGTTATACATATACGAAAATAGTTTTGGAATAAACCTATATTAAAAAATAAATTTGTTTTAATATTTTATTTTTTGAAAAATTTATGTGATTTATATTTTTTTTAAAATAATATTTAATATTTAATGGGTGGATGATAAGATCAAGATTTATTAAAATATTCAAGGATATTTTAGAGAGATGAAATATTAAAATAAGGTCTTTTTGAAAAAAAGTATTTCCACCTTACTTTTTTAAAAACAGCTTATAAGCTGCCAAACAGCTTATTTTGACACCTTATAAGCTGTTTTTAAAAAAATTTACCAAACATATTTTGAGAGCTTAAAAGCTATTTCAAACAGCTTATAAATTGTTTCTTAAAATATGTTTGGTAATTTTTTTTAAAAACAGCTTATAAGCTGTCAAAATATGATGTTTGGCAACTTATAAGTTGTTTTTAAAAATTTAAGGGGATGTACTTTTTTCAAAAAGACATTATTTTAATTTTTCATCTCTCTAAAATATCCTTGAATATTTTAATAAATCTTCATCTTATCCTCCACCCATTAAATATTAAATATTATTTAAAAAAATTACAAATCACATAAATTTTTTTAAAAATAAAATATTAAAACAAATTTATTTTTTAATATAGGTTTATTCTAAAACTATTTTTGTATATGTATAACTCGAAATATTATTTTCATACAATTATACTCTCTTTGGTAATTTTGACAATAAAAATATTTTATAATACCAAACACATCAACATCTTTAAGTTGTTTAAAATAAGTTTATCCAAACACTTTAATAGCTTATTTTTAAAATAAGTTCTAACAACTTATAAGCTCTTAAAACAACTTTTAAGTTCTAAGAGCTTATAAGCTCTTTTTAATAAGTTTAGTCAAACATCCTTTTAGTTATCGTTTCAAAATTAAAAAATTTCCGTGAAAAAATAAGGGCTTAAGCCAGCATCTCGAGGCTCGAATACACACAATTAAACAAAAACAGAGAAGCCAGTCGAACCCATTTCCGGCAGCCGTCGTTTGCCGTCGCCGATTGTTGTTTAGCTTAGGAGCAAGGTCGTTTAGGTCGTTTGGAGCTTGTTTTCGAAGCTTGAGGTATAATTTCGAAGTCAGGGTTTCGAATTTTGAGGATTTCGAGTTAATTGAATTCCAACTATTGATATTTGATGTATTATTGGTTGTAGGTACTATATTGGAATCAATTGAAGGTATTGGTTATTTTTCAGAATTTATTTGGCATAATTTCGAATTTCCAGATTTTTAATATTGGAAATTTTCGAACTGGTGGGGCTGCATGACGATGCAGACACCCCTGTGGGTTGATTCAGCATTGTTTCAGTTGTTATCGCACCGTTTATTGGCTCCTGCTTATCCTGTTCATATTGAGTCCAGTTACATGTATTTCATATTTCAATTTTAAATACGTTATGCATGTTTTAACTGTTTCATACTAGAATCCTAACCTCAGTATTTCTGGGGGCTGCTGTGGCTACTCTTGGGCACCTTGGTAGGTCACCCAAGTGGTTTTGCAGCACTAGGCGGAGAGTCTGTCGGTGGAGCTCGTGATTGAGGTGGATCGTGTCTCTGTTTCCCAGTTATATTTAAATGTATTATATAAGAGGTATATTTATAGTTTCCGGGGAAATGTTCCAAGTATCTGCATTAATATTTGGTAGAACGGAGATTTATTTGGATTATTCGTTGTTATGAATGTGCCTGTGAGCTCTGCATGTGCTTTTATTTTATTTGTCTAGTACTCTAGTCTTGGCTAGTGCGGTCGTAGGCTTGTGATTGTCGTTTTTGTTTAAACAATTCTAGTTGATAATATTTTACATAACCTGCTTTGAGCTTTCCGTGTTTTCAGGATGACCTTTTTATGGGAAGGTCATGTCAAAGTTTTTTTTTGGCCCAAATAGTATTTTCCAACTATTGATATTTGATGTATTATTGGTTGTAGGTACTATATTGAAATCAATTGAAGGTATTGGTTATTTTTCAGAATTTATTTGGCATAATTTCGAATTTTCAGATTTTTAATATTGGGAATTTTCGAACTGGTGGGGCTGCATGACGATGCAGACACCCCTGTGAGTTGATTCAGCATTGTTTTAGTTGTTATCGCACCGTTTACTGGATCATGTTTATCCTGTTCATATTGAGTCCAGTTACATGTATTTCATATTTCAATTTTAAATACGTTATGTTTTAACTGTTTCGTACTAGAATCCTAACCTCAGTATTTCTGGGGGCTGCTGTGGCTGTTCTTGTGTACCTTGGTAGCTCACCCAAGTGGTTTAGCAGCACTAGGCGAAGAGTCTGTCGGTGGAGCTCGTGATTGAGGTTGGATCGTGTCTCTGTTTCCCAGTTATATTTAAATGTATTATTTAAGAGGTATATTTATAGTTTCCGGGGAAATGTCCCGAGTATCTGCATTAATACTTGGGAGAACGGATATTTATTTGGATTATTCGCTGTTATGAATGTGCATGTGAGCTCTGCATGTGCTTTTATTTTATTTGTCTAGTACTTTAGTCTTGACTAGTGCGGTCGTAGGCTTGTGATTGTCGTTTTTGTTTAAACAATTCTAGTTGAGAATATTTTGCATAACCTGCTTTGAGCTTTCTGTGTTTTCATGATGACCTTTTTATGGGAAGGTCATGTCAAAGTTTTTTTTTTGGCCCAAAGAGTATTTTCCAACTATTGATATTTGATATATTATTGGTTGTAGGTACTATATTGGAATCAATTGAAGGTATTGGTTATTTTCAGAATTTATTTGGCATAATTTCGAATTTTCAGATTTTTAATATTGGGAATTTTCGAACTGGTGGGGCTGCATGACGATGCAGACACCCCTGTGGGTTGATTCAGCATTGTTTCAGTTGTTATCGCACCGTTTATTGGCTCCTGTTTATCCTGTTCATATTGAGTCCAGTTACATGCATTTCATATTTCAATTTTAAATACGTTATGCATGTTTTAACTGTTTCGTACTAGAATCCTAACCTCAGTATTTCTGGGGGCTGCTGTGGCTGCTCTTGGGCACCTTGGTAGGTCACTCAATTGGTTTAGCAGCACTAGGCGGAGAGTCTGTCGGTGGAGCTCGTGATTGAGGTTGGATCGTGTCTCTGTTTCACAGTTATATTTAAATGTATTATTTAAGAGGTATATTTATAGTTTCCGGGAAAATGTCCCGAGTATCTGCATTAATATTTGGGAGAACGGAGATTTATTTGGATTATTCGCTGCTATGAATGTGCCTGTGAGCTCTACATGTGCTTTTATTTTATTTGTCTAGTACTCTAGTCTTGGCTAGTGCGATCGTAGGCTTGTGATTGTCGTTTTTGTTTAAACAATTTTAGTTGAGCATATTTTACATAACCTGCTTTGAGCTTTCTGTGTTTTCAGGATGACCTTTTTATGGAAAGGTCATGTCAAAGTTTTTTTTTTTTTTTGCCCAAAGAATATTTTCCAACTATTGATATTTGATGTATTATTTACCAAACATATTTTAAGAAACACTAAATTTGTTTGGTAATATTTTGCTATAAATGTTTAGCGATAAGTTCTTTAGAAAAAAACAAAAACAAAAAGGAAATTGCTGGACATACCTTTTTAGCTAGACTCCGCTGTAAATTTCCGGCGACTCCCCGAGATATTTGACGACGAAAGTCTGAATAACGGTCTCCGCTACTTGAGTTCCTTTACGTACGAGAGCTAGATCTTTTGTCAAAAGCAAGCCCTGGCAGTACTAGAGAAAATTAAGCAAGCCTGAATCAGATGTAATTAATTGTTACAAATTTACCTCAGGACTAGAAGTTGGGCTGGAAGAAAGTGTAGTAGCCAGATAAAATTAGGAACAAGTACTCTATACAAGTTCATTAGCTAACACGAGTAGTTCAAAAGAAAGGAAATTTATATGTTATATATTAAACTTCAGTTCCCTGCAATTTTAGCAGACAAAACAAATCAATCAAGTGCTAGATCTAAAGTTTGCCGAAGAAGACCAACTCATCAGATTATCGACACAACTCGGAACATTGATTTTCATAGACCACAACTATATATGAGAAAAACCAACTATATATATATATAACCCTTTCTTCGATCATGATTACATTTGGGTAAAAAAATTACTTTTCATTCAGCAGTCTCATAGTTTCAGTACTTAAGACTGCATTTAGGCAGTAGCCTGTGCTTATCTTCACCCTCAAATTCACACAAACAGACCGCACAATCAAAGGGATCCTTCACTCCTATAATGGCTTTGTAGTTGAATATGGGGAGGGTATCAATAAAAGACTGGTCAACACCAGAATCATGCAAGTGAAAAAGCTGCTGCAACTTCCCCTGAAGGGCAGTCACATTCTCCATTTCATCAGGATCCCTGTTTGGAGGTCTCAACAGGAATCTAACAAGAAGGTGAAGTAGCCCGGATATGAAGAAAATAATATATAGCGATGATTATTATTATTATTATCAGAAGCACACTAGGGCTTACCTTCTTATTCAGATTGAACCCAGAACCGTAATATTGTGAAGCGGCAATAGGGGGTGGGGGTGATTGGAAGAGAAAATAAGACTGTTGC